>NC_053115.1:2190896-2230896 GCF_010015445.1 Perca fluviatilis | reverse complement strand
TTAACGGCATTTTTCCATCCCATGGTACCTGCTCGACTCAGCTCGCCTTTTTAGGTTTTCCGTTCTGATAGAAAGTCCCTGGTACTTGCTAACAGCTACTTTATTTAGTACCTCCTCCATCGAGGTCGAGAGTTGCAGCGGACCTGCAGTTTTCTGGGAGATTGTTCCAGATATGTGGAGTCCCCAGCATGTCTGGACAACCTGAGAGGTCTGGGTGGGTCATACAGACCTGCAGACTCCTGATTGGTCAGAGAGAATCGTCACTAATCACTGCGTCATCATTGTTTTGCTACCTCCAGCTTCTTTAGAAACTAAATGGGTCTTCTGGCAAACAGCCACATGCTGAGAATCACAAACACTACACACACCTTCCACGTTCTGTGTGTGTGTGTGTGTGTCGCGTTAGGTCACGGCAGTTTCCTGTGGCGTTGCTATAACGACCAGCCACGCTTGCCTCACGCATCAGGCGGTACTAAATCTGCAACGGGACAAGGAGGACGGGGCACCGCGGCTGAGCTGAGCTGAGTCGAGTAGAGTAGAGTCGAGTTGACCATTAGGGTGTGATCTGAATGTTCATAAAAGCCAACACACTCTGCTGCTCCACTGACTTCACTCTCATGTCTATTATGTCATCAGATATTCACATCTCTTTAGTGTTCTTATCAACGGGGGTAAGCGAGCATTCCTCCTATGGGCAGATTGTAGGCTAACAAGCCATCACCTCCCGTTAGCATCCCACTGACTCCCATTCATTTAGGCGCCACTTTGACAGAGAATAACTTTACATCTGAAGCGTTTAAAGACTCTATTTGTCCGTTGTTTATTTCTAAAGAAACACGACAATGTATAAAAGGCTCCATTACCTTTTAGCTCACGTTATGGCTCCGTAGCAGACGCTTTTATAACAATAGGCTAACGATTGGGTCATAACCACGAAACTTACTGTCACACAGTAGAGGAATTACCGTATAGTACAGGAGAAGCTCACAGGCAGTTTGGACTTCCATTATCTGTTTAGGTTTAATTACTAATGTTAACTAGCATGTTAGTGATCAGTAATTAGCCTGTGCCTATGTTATCTCCTTACATATACCTACGCTCTCCGTCTCTGTAAGATTGGGAATGATTGAGATTTCTCTCGGCACAGCTACCAGAAGACTTCACACTTTCAGACAGGTTGCTCACGTCACATCTACGTCTTCAAGCTCAGTTGGAGGCTGCTCAGTAACGCTCAGCCAGCACCGGGAAAGAGACTTCTAGTATCCTTCACTGGTCTCCGTCGAAATATATATGCCGTCGCTTTGTCCATTCTTTTACTGTCTATGGTTCTTGTTATTTCAGTTTCATCAGATTATACATTACATCACAAATTCAGAATCTTTATGTCAACTGTGTTTACTTTCATCATGGGAACAAATGTCCTAACCTGGCAAAATTTTGCAAAACCGTCCATCTTCATCCTTTTTCAGATGGTGCAGATCATATCTGGTAGGAAAGCCAACAGGAAAAGATGGATGGCATGAAAAGGTAAGGCAGAGTAAGAGGGAAATAATGCATAGTAAAAAAAAAATCAAGCACACTTGAAGATTGCTTATGTTGTATAATCCACTACAGAGAACATCAAGTATGTCACATGACTGCTGTGTGAAAAGCAGCCTTGACAGCACATTCAGTCTTAAAACCAGATGGCTTATAATGTTTTTTAACCCTCGTGTTGTTCTTGAGGATCTATGAAATCATTATTTAATTAATCATTGATTCTGTAAATAGCCATTTTATTAATTGCCTACCAGAGACGATAGTGAACTGATGTCGGGTCTGCAGTGACTGCGGAGCAGAAAACAATGCGCTATTGATCTGTCCATTGGCTGTCCTGGTTCCAGGAACAACAGTTCATTAATGCAGTCTAAGAGAGACTCTCTGTCTCTATTACTGCCTGTTGGCCTGCACGGCAATGATTTATAGGCAACCTGTGGAGGCAATGGAGAAGGCTAATGTTGCCCTGAGTGGGAATGAAGAAGTCAACTGGGATGAAGCCATTGCTGTGTCGTCAGGTGTGCAGGTATTGGCAATAAAACCCCTGATGTCAGAATACTGCACTGGAAATTAGATCTGTAAGTTAATCTATCGAAGTCGTATTGCTACGTGGCTGGCAATTTTCACAAACGGACATTTCAACCTCTCCGTTTTCAAAACTAACATCATGCACAGCTGTCAGTTTTCAGTTTAGTGTTCGTTTACACTTCCCTGTGTATATATGCCGTAACGAGAAGCTCAAGCCCATGTTAACCAATCAGAATCCCTGGCTGTTTCATCCCTCCCCCAATCATCGTCCATCTCCACTTAGCGCCCATGCACATCACAAAGTGGCACATTCATGTTTCCATGTCCTCGCAAAACATTGTTGACGCGTGGTGACTTTGTGACTTCCAGTTGTGCAGCGCAGTAGCTACTTGGTTGTGGTTTGTTACATTTGTACCAAAATGGATATGATATGGATATATATCTCATTTAGCAGAATATTGTTACGTAAGATTTGATGGTGCGACACAGCTTCTACGACAACTTCCACCAGTGTTGTAGTCAAGCTCTTCTAAACCAAGACCAAAGTGTATCAAGACCGAGACAAGACCAAGACTCTGAGGTGTTGAGACCAAGTCAAGACCAAGACCAAGGCAGGGTGACACCGAATCAAGACCAAGAGACCAGTTTGAGTCCCACACTGCATGCATGCCACGATGAAATGTAGAAAATGCTTCTTCATTTACCTCTTTTATTGCCATAAGTTTATCATGAGAGATGCTTTGACAACATAATCAAAAGGCTGAGTAAAAATGCGGTCGATTCCAAGACGAGACCTTCAAAAAGTCTCGAGACCAAGACCGATCTCGAGTACCATGTACTTGCACTTATTACTTGTTGTCTGGAGTTTGCACCTTCAGGATTGAAAGCACTTAATTGGAAGTCGCTTTGGATAAAAGCCTCAGCTAAATGACATGTAATGTAATGTAATACTACAACACTGACTTCCACCATTTTGGACTCCCCAGCTCTCTGTTCCTTCGAGGGTCAGCATGGTCAAGACAGTTCGCAAGTTGTCATTGACGCAAGTTTAAATGTCAAAACTGATCAAACTTGAACTCTATGTGAAAGCACAGCACACATTTATTTTGCCTGTGTGTTCGAATCCACGGATTGCACTGATTGTTTTAAATTATTTGATTTCAGTGCAGAAATGAGCTTTTATAGATGCTAATGTTACTGAGCACTTACCCTGCTTTCACACTGGGTTGCTTTTTTGTCCAAAACACAGTTGGATTGTCCCTTCTCACTCTAAGCCCACTAGTCTGCTTTCAGACTTGTTTACTATTGTTCTAATCTGCTGTCCACCGCAGTCAATGAATAAAAGGTGGTTACTTATCATGATTGCCAGGAAACGATAAGGGATGCCTGTTTTGACATTTGCAAAGAAAATGGAGAATAACTTATAAATTGGAGATACCATGAAAGTGACCCTCTTCCAATACCCTTCTTGGAGAAAAAAAGTCACGTTGGGCTTGCAAGTTATTTTCAGTTTTTTTTCTATGTTATGAATGCCACTAAAAATGTTTTAGTGAAACTTTCCAGTTTGACTGGAAACGTTCTGAGATGGGGAGGATCGCGGGACACGATCCCCTGTCTCCTGTTGTTTGACCCATCCTCCTCCCCCCGACCAACCTCCCAACGCAGATTTTCGGCCTGTCATACTACTCGCTACGTCGTAAATTGACACGCAATCGCAAGGTAATGTAAGTCAATGGAGGCCAAACGGCGTTGATAAACTCGTTTAAAAGTGAGTATGCGTCTTGATAACACGCCAATAATGGCGTACCAATTACCAATTTATGACATCAGTCTGTTCTGGTGGACTCAGTCGTGGCTTCTTGTTCTACACCCTTGTTCTTTAAAATTATTCATATTACCAAATTTCCAAGCGGACTGTGGAGAAATGCTGTGTAGTGTTTGGAACATACCAAACCTACACTTTTCTTGGTAAAGTAACATTCAAGAACATTCAAGCTGCAGTTAAGTAGTTTGATCATGTTGGTTAATTTTAACTTACATGAAAGGAAAAACATGACTTTTAAGGCGATAATCTGTATCTCCACACTCACACAGTTACATATTTACAGACACAGACTGTCTGATCCATGGCTGAGCAGTAGGGGTAAAGGTCAGCCGTGGTAATTAAATCAGGCTTTTCCCATCACCATTTTGATTTGTCCTGGTAGTCTCATATCAAACAGGCCACCTTTTGCTCATTAGTTTGCTTGTCTGACCTCAAAGCCACCACATCTTAATTTTCAGCTCTATATGCACATCATCTTACCATTGATCTTGTTGGAAATCATTTTGGCAAAGAGTGTCAGATAAATGACTAAAACATGAAATGCAAAGATTGCATTAGAAAGTGATTTGTGTATTTGCCTTTGGTAGATCATTTTTGTGTATATCTCAAGGAAGTTTCATGTGGGGAGACACTGGAACATCAAGCAAAGAACTACCTGGACTTAAAGGTCCAGTGTGTAAGAATTTCTCCCATCTAGTGTTGAGATCATATATCGCAATCAACTATCTCGCGCCATGCAGTTCAAAGTAGGTATTACAGCTAGTGGTCTTGCTCTTTTCAATCTCCAGCAGCTAGCAGACAGTGAGGAGATGTTTTTTACAGTGTGTTCAGGGGACAGGCAGCTAGCAGATAGTGAGGAGATTTTTTTTACAGTGTGTTCAGGGGACAGATTGCTAGCAGATAGTGAGGAGATGTTTTTACAGTGTGTTCAGGGGACAGACAGCTAGCAGATAGTGAGGAGATGTTTTTACAGTGTGTTCAGGGGACAGACAGCTAGCAGATAGTGAGGAGATGTTTTTACAGTGTGTTCAGGGGACTCGTGAGTTCACCTGACAGGGCTGTGGGGGTACCTCGGACCAAAAAGGTTGGGAACCTCTGCCGTCACATTCTCATAATGTTGGTATCGTGACAGCGCTACTACAGTAAGTTTTTCATGTTGACGCTGGAGAATGTAATTTGTATCTCATCCCATACCAACCATAAACGTTTCTTATAACGATGACCACATTCTCTCCATACCATTAACAAAGTAGTTTTAGGGCGTTTTCACACCAATAGTTTGATTGATTTGGTCCTAATCAGTTGGTGAGTTTGTAAACTTGGAGTGATTTCCCCTCAGTTTGGTTTGGTTGGATTTCACACCTGGAAAAACCCAAGCGTTCCAAAATGCGTCTTTACAAATCACGCAGGAACTTTCACTCGGCTTATTGGTCGGATGTGTCTGGTGGGCGGGAGCAAGAAAGTAAATACAGGAAGAAGGTCCTGTGTTCTGGACTAGTGCATATTTCTTGCATCTCCGTGTTCAAACCAGCTCATTTCATTTAAATAATCAGACATTGTTTCGCGAGTGACGTTACTACGTCTGCTCTGGTCACCCAGACTTTGCTCTGCTCTGCCGGCGTCTGTCTCCAACTTTAGTGGCGGCTGGTTTGACCACGGAGATACAAGGATGGCTGGCGAGCTTGACCGCAGTCTATTTCTGTGATAGAAACACTGCAAGCTGGTACAGTTTGTATGTTCTGCCGCATCGCAGATTGCAAAGCACACCTGACTACAGGAGACACCAGCTCAGATTGGAGGAGTGTATAGTTGGTGCTGTACGAGGTCGGATCACGTTTTCACCACAAACGACCTGCTTCAGAGTTTGATTGAAAGGGTACCGAGAACACCTCATCAAGGAGGTCTCGGTACGCTTGTTTCATCCACTTTTGGTGCGTACCGAGTGCGATTCCTACATTCCCACCTGCCCAAACGAACCGCACCGAAAATGTCATTTATTAAATGTATTTGTGTCAAAGTGACATTTAAACATCTTTTCCTATTGTATTTTGCCTGCAAACGCTTTCCAACACGCTTGTGTGTCGTGTGAAAAATAGGCGTCGGTCCTATTTCTAGCATGCACGCGTTTTCGCCTGAGACGTGCGTGTCACACAGACAGTGTGCACGCTCTAACCTGTTAACATGGGAGCCCAAATATAAACTCTCACGCCACGCAGCCGCCACGCTCACACCACGCAGGCAGTGTGCAGGAGGCCTTAGTTTCCTAAACTTAACGAGACCTTACCTGTAGAGGTGTCAGAAAATGCTCGTGCGAATCGTTGAGATCAAAGGCTTGTATGTAGTTATGAGGACTTGTTAAAGTTTTAAGACTCTGACTGTAGTTAGAAAAAGATGAGGTCAGTAAACCTTAAATGCACTTTGTATTTTATAAGTAGTTTTATCACACAGTATACACCCTCTGTCTTTAGAGTGATTTCATTGTTTTTTCAATCATTATATTTATAAAGGACATAATTAACATTTCCATAAATGTGCCAGTGTTAGCCAGCCGGCTAATTTTCAACTGTAGTCCTAGGTATAAACAGAGGTACAGACAGAAGTCAATACATATGCTAACTTCAAACTGTTAATATAGTAACAGATAGATGATCGCTCCCTTTCTCCCTTTCTCTTGCTCTTAACTCTAAAGCCACATTTCTCTGCTCAGTTCACCAAATCTCAGTGATAATACATGAAAACGACTCATAGTGCGGTGTCTTTAGTAGCGATGCTGTGATGTTGTATGAAGAGGAATCCGCTGACACTGTTCTTGATTATAAAAGTTTATTTACATCAAAGAATTCAGCATCAATTTACAAGCTTCTGCAGGAGCTCGGAGAGGACAGCAGTTTCCCAATTCTCAAAATGGTCACTCTGTTTTTCTTTGTTTGAAGACCGTATATATCTATAATTTTGTATCATAGATGGGGGTGGGAACAATAGTTTGACCAATAGTATTGGCGCATGTCCAATTTTTGTTTTGGGGATGAGGCCCCATGGATAATGCTTTCCAGATGTTCCCTGTGAAGGTTTCCAGTGAAAGTGTGGTAAAGTTAATTTGGATCTTTATGCCAAATCTTAAGTACAAGTTATATAGATAGTTCAGATACTTCAATAGGCTGCAGGGACTTGAAGTGGCATCACTCAGTTGCCTCTGCACTGATCTGTTAGAGAGAGGGGAGAGAGAGGTGACAGCTAGGAGGGAGCAGATAAAAACAGGGCTATAGAGCGAGACCAACACACTGAAAGATATTTAAAAAGGGCCAGAGAGACAGGCACACAGATATAGTGCACTAGCCTGAAAGCGGAATGTTTCTTCTTTTCTACACTGATTTTGAAAATGTCATGTCAACTTACACAATATGTTCAGAAAAAAGAAAAAGAAAAAATAGAATAGCCACACCAGCGAAGTATCGATTATAATCTATTTTAATTTATTACAGATCAAAAAAATATAATAACTAAATATTTTTTTGTTTATGTGGAAGAACGTATCACACGACATGAGAAATTAACCACATATTCTCATCATCGGTGTGGTAATGACAGGTAAGAGGGTCTACTCATTATCATTATCCAAACCAAGCCAAACATTTATTCAACAGTGTGTGTGTGTGTGTGTGTGTGTGTGTGTATGCCAGCCCAGCCTGCAGTCTTGTCTAGCTGGCTCGTGTGTGTTTGTCTTATCATTTCCAGTCTTCCTGGAGTTCCTTGAGTCATAGTGTTGATGAGTGTGATTTTCGAATGTGTTTGTGTGTGAATTTCCATGTGGATTTGTGTGTGCTGTGAGGGCTGCAGTGTGTGTGTGTGTGTGTGTGTGTGTGTGTGTCAGCCCAGCCTGCAGTCTTGCTCGCGGGCTTCCAGCTCGACTCTTCAGTTATGCATTGAGCCAAGAACCCGTGTGTGTGTGTGTGTCTCTGTGCGTTTCATGGATCTGAGTTTATCCTTTTGCCACAGCTGTTCCCTCAAGCAATAATTATGTATTTGTGTGTGTGTGTGTGTGTGTGTGTGTGTGTGTGTGTGTCAGAGGGAGTGGAAATGAGAGTTTAAAAGAATTTCAAGTAGCAGCGTAGTAGAGCTGTGTGTGCATGTGTGTGTGTGCGTGTGTGTGTGTGTATATATGTGTGTGTGTGTGTGCGTGCGTCTGTGTGTGTGTGTGTGTGTGTGTGTGAGTGAAAGTTGAATGTTTGATATGAATATATATGCATTATTTCACATGCACACTTTCACACTTTGCACTGTGAAATAATGTCACCAGCGTGACCTGATTTCACTGCAAATGTATGTTAATTTTTGAGAAAAACACTGAAAACTAACTCTAGATTCATCAAATGTTACCATGAAACTGTCACATCACATTCAGGTGTCTTAAGAGGCTGGTTTAGGATCAAGGTTATAATTAGGTTTAGGTTTGGGATAGAGGTTAGGAAATGTACACTTCATGGTCGAAACCATGCAGACTAGTATTGACGAACTGACCGAAGAGCCGGTTAATTAATCCGAGTCGTGTCACTGAACCGGGAGAATCTAGTGCCATACGTCAATGAACCGACTCACTCCTGTTTTTTTACCTAATTTGTGCCGTTGTGTGTAGCTGGTATTCTTCTGCTACTGTGTGTGTAGTAATCTAGCTCATTAGTGCCTCCACTGGAGTGGTGGTAGAAGTTTTCCACCAGATTTTGGAACCTGACAGCAGGGAATGGCTCCCATTCAGCCACGAGAGCATTAGTGAGATCAGACACTGATGTTGGGTGATCAGGTCTGGCTCACAGTCTGTGTTCCAGTTCATCCCAAATGTTTTGGACAGGGTTGAGGTCAGGGGCTGTGTGTAGTCCAGTCAGGTTCTTCCACACCAAACAAAAACCATAGCTTTATGGACCTGGCTTTGTGTACGGGAGCATTGTCATGTTGAAACAAGATAAGGCCAAAACACAAAGTTTTCCTACTTTTGTTCACTATTCACTGCAGCATTAAGATGAACCGTGATGAGGATTATATAAAACCATAAAAATCATCTGTGGTTGTGTGCAAAAGTATGTGGACCCCCCATCCTTTAGATACATACTGTCCATAGTGTGTGTGGCAAGTATACAAGTACAAATATATGTGTGTTTGAGAGAGACAGGTGGAGAAATATTCGTAATTTCCAGTCTACTTAAAGGTCAAATATTCAAGACATATTATTACAACAAACACCATGACAACCACTGAAAACAAATTACCCTGTGACTCTGAATTAGTCTATCCCTCTCTCTTTCTCTCTCTCTCTCTCATTTTCTTTAAGAAAATTGTTTTCCTTGTTGTAGTGCGTTTGTCCAGGTCTGTCTCGTTATCTCTGCCAAACACATTGACTCCCTGTTTCCTTCTCTGTCTGTCTGTCTCTGTCTCTCTTTCTCTCTTTCTCTCTCTTTGTCTTTCCCACACACACACTGAACAGGGTGAATGCCATGTTCTTGGTGGCTCATATCAGTCCTCCTCTGTACTGTTGCTCTGAATGGGCAACATGTGACACGTTTTCCTTTCACATACAACACTGATGAGGTGAATCCAAGTGAAAGCTGCTCCAGCTCAATATGCAACTGGCTGACCTTGTCCTGTTAGCCTAGAAATCTAGATGCACCCTAGTGGCAGCAAATTTATTTTGCAGCCAGGGTCAGTCTAGGCACTCTCCGTTGGCTTGCGAGCTCGAAAAATCAAATTTTGGTCAGGCCAATCACATCGTGTATCTTTTCTATATAATATATAATATATATATATATATATATATATATATATATATATATATATATATATATATATATATATATAATATATATATATAATATAATATTGAGCCCTGTCAATGGTGAGTTCCCAGACCCAACATCTGGATGTGGGTCTGGCTTGTCAGGCTATTGTCCTGCTGTACCAAGTTGCAAAACCCTGGTCATCTTTTTCCAGTATATGATATACAATCAGAAGACCTCTGCCTGAGGATCTGAAGCTTGCAGACTCAGTAACATCTTTAGTAACATGTCCATGTGTCTGTCCATGCAATCCTACATTTTGTGGATGGCCATTTCTGACCCTCACACACATTTTACGGATACTGATTACTTTATGCCTGTTGCGGCTATGTGGATGTTGAAAATGTCAATTGCTTTTAGGTTGACTCGTCTTGACTATCTTCAGTGGTACAAAACCTCTGTGAATTGTAGAAAAGTTCAAGCAAATGGCCATTAAATAAACAAGCTATGTGATCTATTTGTACATAATTTGATTTTGCTTGGTTTGCGGGGTTGCTTTATATTGTTATTAGGCTGGTTGCTTGCATGTAGGATGCTGGTTTGTGTCTTTGAGGTGATCCGTGGCTGCATGACAGGGAGCATTTGTTTGCAGTAGACTAAAGTTTGGCACAGTTTTGGAGCTACTGCGGGAGTCGGGATGTAGAAGCAGGGATGAGAGTGAGGAAAAATGAAGTCAAAACCGGTGTGGAGGTTGTACATAGAAAATAGGTGCGGCTGTTTTGGCGTGCGCCGTTCAATTCACACGGAGCTGGGAGGGCCGATTGAGTGAGATTCAACTCTTCTTTGTTTGGGAGGGGAGAAGGAGACACACCTGTCTGAGATCTGCACTTTACTGATAAAAGTTTCACTCTAGATCACTTATAACACGTGCCAAACTCAAGGCCCGCGGGTCCACATCCGGCCCCTTGCAGATTTAGACCGGCCCGTGTATCAATTTGGGTTCACAATCAATTTTGGCCCGTCTAGTTTTGCGCCAAACCAAAAACACAGGAAAGTGTTCTTTTAAAAAGGCAATTATCTGACATTTAAAGCAGAATTTGGCAGATTTGCCGACTCTCAGACTCAGAAATTCTCCCAGAAGCAGAGAGAGAGTTTTAATATTCAGGCTGAGAAACAAAAAGTAATCTTGGTTTTGCTTGATTTGCTAAATTCTACGATGGGTAATCTTTTGATGACTTTCATAGGGCTTCATGTCAACAAAAATGTGACAAAAGTGTATAAAAATGTCGGAAAAAGCAACAAATTTACAAAAAAGGTGACAAATGTCTGAAAAAGCCACAAAGAAGTCGAAACAAAAATGAGGAGAAAAGCTCCCAAAATGTTAAAAAAAAGTGAGATGCAGTAACAAAAGCACATCAATAATCTCTCCATGTCTGGCCCTCGGTGGGATTCTCTTTTTCCAGTGTGGCCCTCTGGGAAAGTGAGTTTGACTCCCCTGACTTACAGTAAGTATTCCCCTCTAGTGTCACTTTCCAGGCCTATATTCATTTTATATTCCAAATTAATTTCTTTCTGTCTGCCACTTGTATGAGGCTTGTTTTTTTGTGTTAGGCCAGGTCTCCCTTATAGAGAAAGAAAAATGTCTTCTCTCTTTACTGCAATCCTCTGGGGATGTGGAGCAGAACAATCCTATCGTTTTAAAGGTCAGCGCTGTATGCGATTTATATAAGAGCCTTGTGGTATACTATCAGTGTTATTGGCTATGGGAATACTGACTGTAAGCCCCCAATGGTTCTGTCTATCACAGTATTACCACCTTGTCTTGTACACACAGTTCATGGAATTGACTAATCCAAAAGCTGCTGCTGCTCGTCTCTTCTGTTTATTATTATGAAGTGTTTCTCCCGGCCAGCTCCTCTGAGGTGGAATGACCTTCTCTCGCTGAGGATGTAGTCACTCTAATCATCTTCCAGTCTGAAAAGTCCACTTTTTATGATGTACTTCACATTATCCTCTCCCTGCTGAGCCAGAGCCATCAGCTCACCCTCACTGCTTTCTAAAACCCCCGATACAACCCCTATCTTTCTCAGCACTTCACTAAGGAACACGATGAGTATTTGGTTGGAGAATAATTTGGAATCAAAACATGTTCTGCTGTTATTCATTTAGGGTACTTTTACAACTAAGTGGGTTGTTTAGTTTTAAACGAACTCTGGTGTGTTTGCCAATTTGGTTCAGTTCATTTAGACTGGTGTGAAAGCTGTCAATCTTATGCTTGGTCCTAACCATAGGCGTTGATTTCGGTGGGGACAGTGGATACGCGTACCAGATTTTGTCTTGAGTCATTTTGTACCCACCACTTTTTTTGGAAAACCTCGAGCTAAAAAAAAACAGTTCATAGCATACATTATCTCCCAAAAGTGAGTACACCCCTCACATTTTAGTAAATATTTCATTATATCTTTTAATGGGACAACATTGAAGAAATGACACTTTGCTACAATGTAAAGTATTAAGTGTACAGCTTGTATAACAGTGTAAATACCATACCATACCTAGAGATTGGCATGGTTTTATGTTAGCATAATAGCTGGTTTGATGCCAATCTCTAGGTATGGTGAAGGGTATGTGATGATGTGGTGGTATGATGAAGGGTATGTGATGATGTGGGGGTATGGTGAAGGGTATGTGATGATGTGGTGGTATGATGAAGGGTATGTGATGATGGGGGGTATGATGAAGTTGATGATGTGGGGGTTGGTGAAGGGTGTGTGATGATGTGGGTGGTATGATAAGGGTATGTGATGATGTGGGGGTATGGTGAAGGGTATGTGATGATGGGGGTATGGTGAAGGGTATGATGATGTGGGGGTATGGTGAAGGGTATGATGATGGGGAGGGTAGTGTGATGGGGGTGGTGAAGGGTATGTGATGATGGGGGTATGGTGAAGGTGAGTGATGATGGGGGTATGGTGAAGGGTATGTGATGATGTGGGGGTATGGTGAAGGGTATGTGATGATGTGGGGTATGGTGAAGGGTATGTGATGATGGGGGTATGGTATGGTATGTGGATGATGTGGGGTATGGTGAAGGGTATGTGATGATGGGGGTATGGTGAAGGGTATGTGATGATGGGGGGTATGGTGAGGGTATGTGATGATGTGGGGGTATGGTGAAGGGTATGTGATGAGGGGGGGTATGGTGAAGGTGGTGGGGGTGGGGGGGGGGTGAGGATGATGGGGGTATGTGAAGGGTTGTGATGATGGGGGGTATGGTGAAGGGTATGTGATGATGTGGGGGTATGGTGAAGGGTATGTGATATGGGGGGTATGGTGAAGGGTATGTGGATGTGGGGGATGGTGAAGGGTAGGATGAGGGGGGTGGTGAAAGGGAGTGAGATGGGGGGGTGAGGGTGAGAGGGGGGTAGTGGGGTGGAGGGGTGGAGTGGGGGGTGAGGGGGGGGGTTGGGAGTAGGTGAAGGTGTGGAGGGGAAAAGATGTGGAGGGTGAAGGTGTGGGATAGGTAATGTGATGAGGGGGTATGGTGAAGGATGTGATGAGGGGGTATGGTGAGGTATGTGTGATGGGGTATGGTGGAAGGGTATGTGATGATGGGGTATGGTGAGTATGTGATGATGGGGGTATGGTGAAGGTATGTGATGGGGGAGAAGGGTATGTGATGAGGGGGTAGGTGAAGGTATGTGAGATGGGGGGTATGGTGAAGTATGTGTGATGGGGGTAGGTGAAGGGTATGTGATGTGGGGGTGTGAAGATGTGATGATGGGGGAGGTGATATGTGAGGGGGTATGTGGAAGGTATGTGTGATGGGGTATGGTTTGGATGGGGGAGGTGTATGGGGTAGTGGAGTGGATGGGGGTATGGTGAAGTATGTGATGATGGGGGGTATGTGAGGGGTATGTGTGATGGGGGTAGAGGTGATGAGGTAGTGGGTATGTGAGATGTGGGGGTATGGTGGTAGGGGGTAGGTGAAGGATGGGGGTATGGTGAAGGGTAGTGATGGGGGGGGTAGGGGGGGTATGGTGAGTTGTGATATGGGGGGTATGGTGGGGGTGTGAGAGGGGTGGGGGGGGTGGGAGGTAGTGATGATGGGGGGGGTGAGGGTATGTGTGATGGGGGTATGTGAGGATATTGTGGGGGGTGAAGTAGTGGGGGAGGTGGGAGTGATAGGGGGTAGTGGGGGGGGGTGTGATGATGGGGGGTAGGTGGGTGAGGGGGGGTAGGTGAGTATGTTATGGGGGTGTGAGGTTGTGTTGGGGGGTAGGTGAGGTGTGGGGGAGGTGTAGTGGGGTATGGTGTTGTGGGGGGGAGGGGGGGGTAGGTGAGGGTTGTGTGGGGTAGGTAGGGTGTGGGGGTATGGTGGGTGGGTATGGTGAGGATGTTATGGGGGGAGTGAAGTATGTGTATGGGGGGTATGGTGATATGTGTGATGGGTAGGTAAAGTGATGAGGGGGTAGGGAGGTATGTGATGAGGGGGTAGTTGTTGGGGGGTGAGGGGTGGGGGGGGAGGAGTTGTGATGGGGGGTATGGTGAGTATGTATGTGGGGAGTGGGGTGTGGGGGGTAGGTGTAGGGGGTGGGGGGGTAGGTGTGGGTGTGGGGGTGGTGTGTGGGGGTGGTGAGGTATGTGTATGGGGGTATGTGAGTTGGTGGGGTGGAGGGTATGTGATGTGGGGTATGGTGAAGGGTATGTGTGTGTGGGGGTATGGTGAAGGTATGTGTGTGTGGGGGTATGGTGAAGGGTATGTGATGTGGGGGTATGGTGAAGGGTATGTTGTGTGGGGGTATGGTGTATGTTGGGGGGTATGGTGAGGTTGTAGTGGGGGTATGGTGATTGTGTGTGGGGGTGTGAAGTATGTGTGTGGGGGGTTGGTGAAGTATGTGTGGTGGGGGATGGTGAGGGGGGGGGAGGTATGTGATGTGTGGGGGTATGGTGAAGGGTATGTGTGTGGGGGTATGGTGAAGGGTATGTGGTGATGGGGGTATGGTGAAGGGTATGTAATGATGTGGGGGTATGGTGAAGGGTATGTAATGATGTCGGGCTATTTTATTTCCAAAGGCCAAGGGAACTTTATCAGGATGCATAGTATCCTGGATCCATGAAATAACTGGCCTTTAATAATAACCATCTGCCTGCCTCTATGGGAATCTAACATAGGGGTGTAGTGACTTTAGTTGCCAGCGGTTTAGACATTAATGGCTGTATGTTGAGTTATTTTGAGGGGACAGCACATTTACACTGTTATACAAGCTGGACACTTAATACTTTACATTGGAGTAACGTGTAATTTCTTCAGTGTTGTCCCAAGATATAATGAAATATTTACTAAAATGTGAGGGGTGTACTCACTTTTGTGAGATACTGTATATAATTCTTGAGCGATAGATGCCAACAAATCCACAAAAATCTCTACTATCCCCACAGGCCGTTCTGCCTCTGCGCTGGCCACACGCTTCTCTGTTCACAACCCTGCAACAACTGTAACATTGGGATACGTTCTCCTTTCGTAGCTCCTCTCTCTGAGTCTGATGGCACGTCACATTGTCAACATGGGACATGGATACATGATGCAGAACATAGTGGGGCAGATGTCTAATGCTTTTTGAAAACTTAAGGCTCTCTTCTTCATAAAACGTGTCGGACATCATCACATTTTTGTATACATTTTTATTTGTTTACATTAGTAAGCTACAGGACAGCGTCTTTCAAAACATGACCTGCGCGAAAGAGAAACAAAAAATGAATGCGTCATTGTACCGAGCACTTCTGGAAATGCACTTCCGAATGCATCTCTGTCCCCAGCACATTTCAAACCAAACTGATGCCCACGGTCCTAACCATAGTGACTATCCCCCCTGTAATGTCATTGGGAGATGCCTCTTCTTTATCTTTATATTCTTTCACTGTGTGTTTGACATTAGTAATGATATATGAGGTATAATGCTCATGATCAGTTATTCCATGTTGACACCTCTGGTTCAGTAATGTGCAGCATTACTTGTGCTCCATCTCCAGAGTTTGAATACAAATTCTGAATATTTTTTTGAATATTGTTTTTGTTTATTGTAATGTTGTGATATAGATTGCTTTCATGGTGAACTTGCTTTCCTTCGGCCATCCTCCTCCACAGTAAGTGGGTTCCAACATTTGCCTTTTGGCATTATCAAGACCATAGTCATCAACTTGCTGCATGTGGAGGATTATATATGAGAGTGATATTATAATTCAGTTATCGCTGTTTAGCAACCGCAACAAGGCAAACGTTTTTTGACAAAGGGAGTCAAAGCTGCATTTCCCTGGAGCCCGAAAGTGAAGATTATTCTGGAGTGTAATATTGTAGCACAGCACTTGGTAACTGACATGAATCCAAACTAACGGCTTTGAATAACTCCAATTGGAATCTGCACTTCAATGCAAAACCTGTAGAAATCAGTATAATTGATCTTGTGATGTAGAATCCAGGGAGCCCACTTTAATATGCATACCATTAAAATATTAAACCTGGCTTATAGCAGGCAGTATATGAAGAAGCAAAGAATACAGAGTTACATAAATTAGACATGCGCCTACTAAAGGAGCTCGATAGTGTTTAAAGCCCCCAACGTCTCCTTCCAGGCAGCGCTGCAACCGTTGACTTCAAGGCACCTAAACCTAACCCTAACCATAACCATAACCATAACCATTGCCTAATACTAGTGCCTTCTAGAACCTCATAAGGAGCAGATTCCAGATCGGCCCATCTGAGCTTTCATTTTCTCAAAGGCAGAGCAGGATACCCAGGGCTCTGTTTACACCTATCACCATTTCTAGCCACTGGGGGACCATAGGCAGGCTGGGGGGGGGAACTCATATTAATGTTAAAAAACCTCATAAAGTGACATTTTCATGCCATGGGACCTTTAAATAACATGCTGACCACCACGAAAAATACGACATAAACGTGTCCATGTACATGAATCAATAGATTAAATAACGTGACCATTTCACGAACATAAGCTATATGCATGTTCTCTTTGTGCTGCAGCGACAGAATGAAGTAGGAAAACATGCATCCTTTTGTCAAATTAATCAGCAGTGTTTGACTTCTGAATTGCTGTGTAGGAACTTTTGAAGTGAATGGCAGAATTGGAGCTTGCTTTGTTTAATTTGACACGGAACACAATGCTTAATTGTTGATTGACACTTTTTTTTTTTATTCAGTCTCCTAGAATTTCAAATGTTTGAGATAAATTGTGTTCATTTGCAAAAACAATAATTCCTTTCTGCCTCAAGAATAATGACCAAATTTCAACACATTACTTTCAATATTTAATCAGACATTAGAAATGAATTCATGTTCTGCTTATGTTGTGTCATGTTAACTCTGTTCATGTGTGTTGCAGTTATAGCTGTGATATTTCCAACGGTGCCTGAAGAGAGCATTTGTATTATCTGTATAATCTCAGTCCCCCCCTTTGGTGTCATCTTTAATTGCTAATCCTACTTACACAGCCTGTATGATGTCATTTTGGTTTAATTAAACACAACCAGGAAATAATGCTCAATAGAGTGTGAATCTGCTAGTTCTCTTCTCAAAGCAGGACTCAGAAGGTAGAAATGTTAATAGATGTGAATCATTAAACTCAGTTTATCTGAACATACACGCACACACACACATGCACACGCACACATGCACACACACACACACACACACACACGCACACACACACACACACACACACCCGTGAACAGACACACGCACGCACACACACACACACATGCATGCACGCATGAACACACACACTCACATACACAAACATGAATCGTTAAACTCAGAGAGTTTATCTGAATGCTAACACACACATACGCACACAGACACAGACACACACACACACACACTCACACAGACACACACACATGCATGCACACACAAACACACACACACACACATACATACAGACACACACAGACGCACACACACACACACACACAGAATACGTGGAGACCACCACTATCTGTAGTGTGATTTTGGTCGATTTCATTGATCTGTGCTGGAAAGAGCACAAGGTCTGCTTCAACTGGCAGGGTTTTGCTGATTTGCCCAAGGGCACCTCAGCAGCACAGACATGGAGGCCTGATTGGTTTTGGCCAGACTCAGAGCATCAGGTCAGGTTACAATTTTCAGGACATCCAGTTTAAAGGGTACACAAAGTGAGACAAAAGGTGCAGAAAATCTAAGAAAGAATCCAAAACCCTGTTGGATAGAGAGACCGGAGTGTGCCGCCGGAATAATTACATTGTGCAATTTTACTGTTTAATTACATTCACTGAATAAATTAATACAAAAATTACAAAAAAAACTATTATATAAGGATTAATTACATTTGCATTTAAATTAAAGGCTATATATGGATATGATTACCTGGGCCACATGGAATCTGCGGAAATGAAAAATGAAAATAAAACTTGTTGTGTGTTAACACATCTCCACCACTAGCAGAAAACAGAAAATTTTGATTATATATATATATATATATATATATATATATATATATATATATATATATATATATATATATATAAACACTCCCCTAAAGGATTATTAGGAACACCATACTAATACCGTGTTTGACCCTATCATATCAATATGGGCCAACATTTCTAAAGAATGCTTCCAGCACCTTGTTGAATCAATGACACAAAGAATTAAGACAGTTCTGAAGGTGAGAGGGATCCCCCCCCCCCCACACACAGACCATTACACCCCCACACCCCCACCAGCCTGCCCAGTGGGAACAAGGCATGACTGATCCATGTTCTCATTCTGTTTACACCAAATTCTGACTCTACCATCTGAATGTCTCAACAGAAATCGAGACTCAGCAGTCTCGTTATTTGAGTCAAAGTTGGTCTTCTATCAGCTGGAATCAGTCGGCCCATTCTCCTCTGACCTCTAGCATCAACAAGGCATTTTCACCTCCCAGGACTGCAGCCAACTGGATGTTTTTCCTTCTTCAGACCATTCTTTGTCAACCCTAGAAATGGTTGTGGGTGAGAATCCCAGTAACTGAGCAGACCAGCCCATCTGGCACCAACAACCATGCCACACTCAAAGTAGCTTAGATCACCTTTCTTTCCCATTCTGACATTCAGTTTGGAGTTCAGGAGATTGTCTAGACCTGGACCACACCCCCTAAATGTATTGAAGCAGCTGCCATGTGATTGGTTGATTAGATAATTGCATTAACGTGAAATTTAACAGGTGTTCCTAATAATCCTTTAGGTGAGTGTGTGTGTATATATATATATATATATATATATATATATATATATATATATATACTGTATATATTGGAAAGTGAAGCTCTTTGTGACTGGTGTCTGAGAAAGGTGCTATATAAATAATTTGCTTGCTAAATTCCGCAGATTTTCATTTTGGATCACCGCTGAAAATGTAAAAAAAAAATTGGCAGATTCCGTATGGCTGCGATAAGTAGTATACAGGTCTGCTGCATTATTTTTTTTTTTATTACATACATAAATTAGTCATCTGACTTCACCCAAATGCACAAACTTATTTGATTGGATGTCAATAAGCCAATCACAGCATTCCACATCATCTAAAGTGTAGTAAAATTAATTAATTAATTAATTAATTAATTAATTAATAATTAATCAAAATAAATAAGGCAGCAGACCTGTATTGCTACTACTTATTTAATATATGTATAGCCACTGGGACAACCTGTTTCTGTATGGCTTAGTTTTACAGGCTGGTGCTCACTAAGTAAAGGTTGGAAATGGTCTTTCAAAGTAGTTCCAGCTGTCCTTTGTAACTGTTTAGAACAGTGTTTCTCAAACTTTTTTTGAGCCACGGCACATTTTTTACATAAAAAAAATCCCGTGGCACACCACCAACCAAAAATGTTACAAAATGACACATTGTAGCCTGTATCGTATCGATGATCTCGGCCCTACTGCTTACAGCCTGTCACTGCGGGATGTGCGCGAAAGTTGGCAGTAATTCTATTGTCTTAAATCAACAAGGTCATTATTGCGCTATACTGCCACCTACTGACACAGAATAGTATTTCATTTCTCTGACAGTCATCATATTGCAGGCACAGATGTGCAACAACGGCAAATAATTTGCAGTAACTCAATAAAACATTTTGGAGCAATTAAGTAAAATCAGATAATTTCTCATGGCACACAGGATGATCTCTCACGGCACACTATTGTGCCGCGGCACAGTGGTTGAAAATCACTGGTTTAGAATACAGGGATTCTGGGTTGAGCTGTGGCTTTCCCATCAGCTTACTGGACAACTTCACAAATAGATTCAGATGGTTCCTATTTTTAAGAGACAAGTTCCCAAGCCATAACACCAGGCAAAAAGACAAAATGGATTCAATAACCGCATGATAAAACAGGGTCACCAAGGTTCTGTCAATATGGAAGGAGGAGAGTGTTTCTCAGGCAAAATGGAAGTCTTGATGGTAATTGAGGATAAAAATATGACTATGATATGAAGCTTATCTGAGTTGAAAAGCTAAAATATGCATTAAAACCACCAAGTAGGCTCTCTGACTCATTTAGTGCAGAGAGGAACTGTTCCTCTGTTTTTACACCCAAGGCTGTTTTTTTTTATGGAAATCGGTGCATTTTCATGTACTATTCTTTACAACGATGACAAGTAACACTAACGTGTAAATGTTGGTTATTCCAGAGATCCTATTCATACTGTGGCTTAGATGCCTCTTTGTGTTGCCTGTCATGTAAGGGATAATGCCCTTCGAGGTGTCCATTGTCAGGTATTAATGGACTTCAGCGGAGGTCCTCCGCTGAAGGTCACTTGCTCCATCCTGTGGTGTTCAGAGTGTAACTTCTTACAGTGTGTGTGTGTTAGCTCCATCCTGTGGTGTTCAGACAGTCCCTTCAGAAAAATGTGATTATGCGATCGCATAATTCAACGCATAATCAGCCAAAGTCCGCATATTTATGCGGGCGCCGCATTTTTTCAAATAGGCCGCACTTTCGCTGCATTAATTACCGATTTCCGCACAAAATATGCGGAGCTTGCATGATTTCATAATCTCCGCAGTTTTGTTGTAAAAAAGTCCCATAATATATCTTAGCAGAAAGTTGAAAAATGTTGCGTTTACTTCACACAAGAGCAGCCATTTTCCCCTGTTGCCATGGGAACGTTATGAAGTGACGTCATTACGTGACGTCATTACGTGACGTGAACATCATTGAAAAGCAGGGGGTTTCTCTTTTTCATCAAACTGCAGTTTTTGCAAGTTCCCGGAGTTTCATTGCATTAAATTGTATAAATATCATAGAGCATATTCCATCGCATCTTTTAAGAAAACGTGCCGCATAATCAAGAATTTTTGCCCGCAACAATCACAAAAAAACTCAAAATTTTTCTGGAAGGACTGGTCAGAGGACAAGGCACTGTAGCACTTCACAGTGTTGGATATAACAGGTCCACATTTCCTTTTTGTTTTAATGTAGCGCATTCATTCAGAACAGTAAACAGTCCGTTTCACCTGAACTGCTTTAGTAGGTGTCCTATTATAACACTTTTTTGTGGACACCCTGCAGCCAATCAGAATCGAGTGTTCACCCAGACCATGGTATCAGCTAAAGTACAGGCCTGTACAGAAAGAAGATTTCAAGGAAGACCTTGAATTGTTTTAAACAGTTAAATATTTTTTGTGATCAGTCAAAGCTTCAGCTGTAAATGTAGCAGAAACCATCTTATTAACAAATTCAGTTGTGTGTCTGTGTGTCTGTGTGTGTCTGTCTCTTCAAATTAGTATTTGTCTATATTTTATGTTCAGACTTATCGTCATTTCCCAATTTTGTGTGTGTGTATTTAACAAACCATGTAAGTCTTTTCCTTCTCTTAGCAAATGACTGCTTACTGCGCACACACACAGAAATTGGAAACATTCACACAAACCATTAATCACTATTTCTCTCACACACACACACACACACACACACACACACACACACACACACACACACACACACACACACACACACACAAACCTTAACCATCACAACTAAATGCCTAACCTTAACCCTTACCCTCACCCTAACCATAACCTAATTCTATCCCTAATCCCCCAACCAAGTCTTAACCCTCAAAATGCCCTTTAAACTTGTGGGGTCCAGCATTTTGGCCCCACAAAGCTGTTGGGACCCCACAAGTATACTGGACTCACACACAGACACCGACACACACCGACACACACACACACACACACACACACACACACACACACACACACACACACATTGGATTTGCTGCATCAACACTATTCTGTTGGCCACTACATGTGGACCTCTGAAACAACCCCACACTCGGGTCCCTTGGGGCCAAGCTCAGTTTGATTTATTAGAGTTTGACCGTTGAGGTTTCAGATGGCTCTGTCACTGGGAAGGTCAGCTAGAACGGACCAGACATCATCAAATCACACACGCACGCACGCACGCACTCAAAGTTTCTTTACTGTAACCTCACTTTTTAACCTTTTAACTTTTTTTGAGATGCAGGTCTGAAAGCTCTGTAAGACAAACACACACCAGACAGATGGGGTCAGCAGTGCTGAATTATAAACATATCTTCTCTCGGGGAACCTAGAACCACTGCTGAATATTTCTAATGAAGAGAGAGAGAGAGAGAGAGAGAGAGAGAGAGAAGCAGCCAAGCACAGAAACACAAAAAGATAGACTATATGGCCAAAGCAACAAGTTTCCGATTCGGTGTAGAAAGGCTCCCAGAGATAGATGGGCTTGAATATTTAAATTGACGTGATTTATTCTGAGAAATCATTTGCAGTGAGTCAGTGCTGTTTCTGTCTCTGGAAGGTCTTCTGCATCGTTGTTGACAGACCGAGCAAACCACAAGTTGTTGTTGCACATGTCTTCTCTGCTGACTCATTTGTCAGACTTCACGCCCACATCGGTAGTTTAGGTGACTCATTGCTTGACTCTCAGCTTTCTGTAAATGTTAGCTTTACATCTGAATGCCAAGTAGAAACGAGGCCATTATGAAACACGTTTTGAGTGAATCATAGTACAGTAAGTATGTGTAAGGAGATAACATATAGGCACAGGCTAATTACTGATCACTAACATGCTAGTTAACATTAGTAATTAAACCTAAACAGATAATGGAAGTCCAAACTGCCTGTGAGCTTCTCCTGTACTATACGGTAATTCCTCTACTGTGTGACAGTAAGTCTCGTGGTTATGACCCAATCGTTAGCCTATTGTTATAAAAGCGTCTGCTACGGAGCCATAACGTGAGCTACAAGGTAATGGAGCCTTTTATACATTGTCGTGTTTCTTTAGAAATAAACAACGGACAAATAGAGTCTTTAAACGCTTCAAATGTAAAGTTATTCGCTGTCAAAGTGACGTCAGAATGAATGGGAGTCAATGGGATGCTAACGAGAGGTGATGGCTTGTTAGCATCAGAATGGCTCCATAGGAGTTCTGAAGCGAAGCTTACCCCCTTGCACTCCTCCTGCTTTGTTCTACAGTACTGCTGCACTCAACGTGCATCCTGTAGCAGCCAGGGCTAGCTTTTTGTTTAGAATTACTGTTAGCTTATCATCCCTGAGTGGTTAACAATCTTTTCTCAGTATTCAAACTCCTTCTGATTGTCATGTCGGCCACTTGTTCCCAACTCAGAGGTCGGTACTCCTCAAGGACTTCCAAGAGAAATCTGAGAGCTATCGAGACCATTTACCCTTAACGCGTAACTCTCGCCAAAATGCAACCTAGGGTCTTTTTGTGAATGTACCTAAGTCAAACTTTCATTTAAAAGCATATTTGGGACGGAAACGCCACTTTTAGGATTGCTCGTATTCTCGTTTTGGGTCAAATGGCCTTTTGAATGGGAGAGCTAGGGGCACTGCTATGATAGCATCAAAATCACTATTTTAAACCACTAAGAAGGCTCCACACAACATGAGACTTTGCTCCAAGTATCACCAGGGGCTCTACACATGGACTCAGCATTGACAACATTGGTTGTGTTCACAGAGTTTACTAAAAAGAAAGGTTTTAACAACTCACCGTAGCTGTTGGTGTTTACGCTCGCCACCATCTCGCCAGCCAAAAAGAGCCGATCTCTGAATGCAACGTAACAGGGAGGAGAGGAAAGATGGAACGTAACAGGGAGGAGAGGAAAGATGGAACGTAACAGGGAGGAGAGGTCTAAAAAGTTCTCAAATCACTTCCTGTAAAGGATCTCAAGCCACGCGCCTTTTAAAAAGTCTCCAACTGTGAGCTGAGGGTATGGAAGTAATTTAATGAGTATAAAATACTGTTACCACACTTTATTTTTAAAGTTGAATTTAGTTCAACACACACTTTCAGTTATACTCATAACACACACACACACACACACACACACACACACACACACACACACACACACACACAACACACACACACACACACACACACACACACACACACACACACACAACCACACACACACAGACACACAGACACACACACACACACACACACAGAAACACACACACACACAACACACACAGAACACACACACACACAGACACACAGAGACACACACACACACACAGAGACACAACACACAGACACACACACACACACAGACACACACAACAAATACAACACACACACAGACACACAGATACACACACACACACACACACACAACACACAGAGAACACACACACACAGACACACAGAGACACACACACACACACACACAGAGACACACACACACACAGCACACAGAGACACACACACACACACACACACACGAGACACACACACACACAACAGAGACACACAACACAGACAACACACACAAACACACCGAACGCACACACAGAGACACACACAACAGACACACACACAGACACACAGATACACACACACCACACACACACACACACACACACACACACAGACACACACACACACACAGAGACACACACATACAGACACACACACACACACACAGAGACACACACATACAGACACACACACACACACACAGAGACACACACACACACAGACTATTAGAGAAATGTGCTAAATATACCAACTAAACCCTTTTTAGAAGCTGTTCCTCAACACCCACATTTGTTTCTATACCTCCATCTCTTCTCTCATTTTTATTTTGCCCTCCTCTCATCTCTCACTGTCTCCTGATCCCTCCTCCTCCCTCCTCCTCTCTCCTCCTCTCATCTGTCTTGCTCCTCCAACCCTCCTCCTTAGGCCGGTTACACACTGGCTGCGTGGCGTGAGCGTGTCAGCTGTGTGGCGTGTCTGTTTATATTTCGGCTCCCATGGTAACAGGTCAGAGCGTGCACGCAGCCTGCGTGACACGCACGTCTCATTAAAGTAATTTAAAATATACATTTTAAATTACTATTATATACTATTTATATATATATATATATATATATAAATAGATTTTCTAATATGTCGCCTGTCAATCCAGAAGGAAATATTCTGGAGCCTATTCTGCCGTCAATACTGCCGACGTTGTCTTTGCTGTAATCAGATCAGTATATATATATATGTTTATGTTTATGGGAAACATAAACATAGGCTAGCAGCAGCAGCAGCAGCGCCGCGTCAGACACCTTTCTGGTGTGGAAAGACGTAGAAAACGCCACGCCAACGCCACGCAGCCAGTGTGTAACCGGCCTTAGTTTCCCTTTCCTCCCAGTGCCCCCTATTCTCCCCTCCTGTCTGCTCCTCTCCTCCATCTTACCTTCTCCTTTTGTCTCCTCAGCTTGTGGTCATTAGTCGTGTGTGGATGTACGGAATCGGCACACAGCGAGAGTTGGCGATAAGAACTACATATATTTGGTTTTCAAATCCTGATCGATTGAGCTCGTCTTGTGTGATGGATTTTGTCTGCTGCAGCTTTCCTAATGAGAGCAAAACTTGTTGCTTGTCGTTGTTATGTGATATATTGACTGGAGCTTCCCTTTCAAATGAAGTGCTTCTATTAGTAATGAGTTGAGCAGTCACAAATTCAGAGTGGCACTGGCTTCGTATAATGACTACTTTGGTAAAAGTTCCTATTTGGATAATTTGCATAATTGTCTCCTTCGTTCATGAATCTTTTATAAAAATGCTCCTATAATAATGCCAGGCATACACAGTCAATTCATTTAAAAAACATGTTAAAGATCTACCTTTAAATCTTCGTATTACTAAATCGCCATAGAAACCCTCCCGACACCTTTTTTTTTTTACTGCTTTTCTGACATTTTTAGCATTTTCAGATGTTGTCTATTTTGTAAAATGTATTGCTATGATGCTAAATGTATTTTAATCTATTTCCTTGTTTTATGCCCTTTTAAACATGTAAGATGTCCTTGTGTATTTAGAAAGGCGTCCTTCAAATAAAATGTATTATTATTATTATTATTATTAATGTCCTGCAAGTATTATAAGTGAGGCTTTTGTTGTGGTGCCTTCAAGTGCTGTGGAAATCTGTGTCTTTCATTGCATGAGAGTTGTATGTCCAACACGGACTCACGGCAGTCGGTGAAATGGTCATTTTTAATCTATTGATTCGTGTACACGGACACGTTTATCTCGTTTATTTCGTGGTGGTCAACACGAAATGGGAACCATCTATACGGAGGTTGGGTTTAGGAAAAGAAGAACGGCGAAATGAAAAGCCACATGATCCCCGGTCTCCTGGGTGAAAGTCCTGTTGTTTGACCCGTCCACCCCCCCAACCAACCTCCCTATGTGGATTTTCGGCCTTTCATACTACTCTCTACCGTAGTCGTGCTGTTATCATGAAAGATGCTTCCCATTGAAATACATTAGTTTAAATAACGTGCTGACCACCACGAAATAAACGTTGTGAGCTATTGTCTAATTCACTCATGCTTTCCCACCTGGTTGGGGGGGATTTTTGTTGAGTTGTGAGTCTGAAATGTGAGTGCAGCTGTGCTTCATTATCTGTGTTTCGTGACTAACACCAGTTTATCTGTTCTCTTTCATTCTCTTTAGATCCCCGTCTCTCTGCGTCTCTCCCTCCCAGTCCATCCATTTGTCAGTCGCTTCCTTGGCCCGTCTCTCCAGCATGTCGCTGAAGGTCCAGACCAGTAACGTGACCAACAAGACAGACCCGAAGTCTATCAACTCGCGGGTGTTCATCGGCAACCTGAACACCGCGGTGGTGAAGAAGTCGGACGTGGAGAGCATCTTCTCCAAGTATGGCCGGGTGCTGGGCTGCTCCGTGCACAAGGGCTACGCCTTCATCCAGTACGCCAGCGAGAGGCACGCCAGGGGGGCTGTGATCGGGGAGAACGGCAGGGTGCTGGCTGGACAGATGTTGGGTGAGTCCACATGACATAATATCAATTATTACTCTACCTGAAGAGCAGGGGGACAAAGCATGATGGCCAAAGTGGTTATCTGGTTGGTGTGTCAGCGCCTTAAGGAAAACAGATATCTTCACACTGTCTAAACCCTAGTGGGGGGATCGATACAGCATAGTATCGCGATATTTTACGTGGCAATACTGTATCAATACACAGACACCAAGTATCGATCTATTATTATATATGTCTTGGTCAGTCTGTCTGCTTGATAATCCCATTTTGCAGCAATAAAATGTAAGTGAGATGAACTAACAGAGAAATTTATCTTTTTAGATAAAACAGATTTTTCCTTTTGGGGACGTCATTTGAAATTGGGAAAGAAATTGTTGTAAAAAAGGTAATAATTGCAATATATCGCAGAATATTGCAGTATGTTTAAAATCACAATAATATCGTATTGTGACATAAGTATCGTGATGATATTGTATCGTGAGGCCTCCGGTGATTCCGCCATCTACTAAACCCTGCAGGCTACAGATAACCACACTTCACACTTGTTGTCAGGACTGTGAACTTTGACGCCACATCAGTCGGCACACTGGAGTTTATTTCACAGGGCAGCACGTGACAACATACAGTGTGTATGGTGTGATTTAGGCATGAGCTCTCTCTTACCACACAAAACGTATACCTATTCCCTTAAATATTTGTGCACGGCCACTTGACCAAGAGCTTTCCACAAGCAATTATTTTGTGAAAAAATAAAAGCTAAACATATGAGATGTGACGGATATGAAAGAGGAATACATTAACACCCATACCTTCATACTTAGCACCTCTTTAAGAACGTCACAGTACTTCCTGACATGAATCAAGAACAGATCTGTCCAAAATGAGCATAATTTGTGGATTCATGGCACAAAGAAATTGTTTCTTGATGAGTGATTGATTATTGCCTTCAGAGCATCCAGTCATGTAATAATCAGAATGAAGTTCAGTAAGCCTGTGACAACCCCTGAGCACCATTACATCCATGTTCCTCTTCAGTGGAACATATGCCGTCTCTCTCCAGCCTTTCCTCTGTGTTTCTGTGCAATAAGATATCAGAAGGGGAAATGAGAGTTTAGCGTAGGCAAGGCAAGGCAGCTTTATTTGTATAGCACATTTCAGCAACAGGGCAATTCAAAGTGCTTTACATAAAACATTAAAGAGCAGTTAGAAAACAATTTAAAACAATTTAAAAACATTAATAAACAAATTAAAAACATTAAAAGACAAGAATAAAATTGATAGTGCAGTATAAGAATAAAAGTTACAGTGCAGTATAAGAAATTAAAGTTAATAGAATCGATTATTTAAAGAAAAGCAACATCAAAAAGATAGGTCTTTAGCTTAGATTTAAAAGAACTGAGAGTTGCAGCAGACCTACAGGTTTCTGGGAGTTTGTTCCAAAGATGTGGAGCATAAAAACTGAACGCTGCTTCCCCCTTTTTAGTTCTGACTCTGGGAACAACAAGTAGACCTGTCCCAGACCACCTGAGAGGTCTGGGTGGGTCATAATGTAGTAGACCTGTCCCAGACCACCTGAGAGGTCTGGGTGGGTCATAGTGTAGTAGCAGATCAGAAATGTATTTTGGCCCTAAACCGTTTAGTGATTTATAAACCAGTAAAAGTATTTTGAAATCGATTCTTTGAGGCACTGGAAGCCAGTGTAGAGACTTCAGTACTGGAGTGATGTGATCCACTTTCCTGGTCTTAGTGAGGACTCGAGCAGCAGCGTTCTGAATCAGCTGCAGCTGTCTGATTGATTTTTTGGGGAGACCTGTAAAGACACCGTTACAGTAGTCAAGTCTACTGAAGATAAAAGCATGGACAAGTTTTTCCAGATCCTGCTGAGACATAAGTCCTTTAACCCTTGATATATTTTTAAGGTGATAATATGCTGATTTTTTAATTATGTTAATGTTGCTTTTAAAATTCAGGTCTGAGTCCATGACTACACCAAGATTTCTGGCTTTGTCTATTGTTTTCAACATTGTCGTTTGAAGCTGAGCGCTGACTTTCAATCGTTCCTCTTTTGCTCCAAAAACAACCACCTCCGTTTTTTCTTCATTTAATTTAAGAAAGTTCTGGCACATCCAATCATTGATCTGTTGAATGCACATATTTAATTGTTGTATTGGGCTATAGATCCCTGGCGATAAGGTTATGTAAATTTGTGTGTCATCCGCATAACTATGGTAACTTATTTTGTTGTTTTCCATAATCTGAGCCAGTGGAAGCATGTAGATGTTGAACAGAAGAGGCCCCAGAACTGAGCCTTGGGGAACTCCGCACGTCATATTTGTATGCTCAGATGTATAATTACCTATAGACACAAAGTAGTCCCTATTCTTTAAATAGAATTCAAACCACTTTAGTACTGAGCCAGAAAGACCAACCCAGTTTTCCAGTCGGTCAAGCAAAATGTCATGGTCTATCGTATCAAATGCAGCACTGAGATCAAGTAATACTAAGACTGAAATTTTGCCACTATCTGTGTTTGAGTGGATGTCATTAAAGACTTTAACAAGAGCCGTCTCGGTGCAGCGTAGTGTGCCTTTAAGCCGCTGGAGTGATTTCCTCCATCTGTCTATAATTCCCCCTGCGGAGCAGGCGAGCTGACACACAGACACACAGACAGACAGACAGGCAGACAGACACACAGACAGACAGACAGACACACAGACAGGCGAGCTGTCAGCGAGCTGTGGGAAGAACTCAACTGGTTTATGGTCAGTCACTGCAGAGCTGCGAGCACATTTCCCTAGAAGTCTGTCTGTCTGTCTGCCTGTCTGTGGGTCTGTCTGTCTGTCTGTCTGTCTGTCTGTATGTCTGTCTGTCTGTCTTTCTGTTTGTCTTTGTGTGTGTTGTGTGTGTGTGTGTCTGTGTCTGTATGTGTGTCTTTCTGCCTGTCTGTCTGCCTGTGTGTCTGTCTGTGTGTGTGTGTGTGTGTGTGTGTGTGTCTGTGTGTGAGTGTGTCTGTGTCTGTGTGTCTGTCTGTCTGTCTGTCTGTCTGTGTGTCTGTCTGTCTCTCTCTGTCTGTCTGTCTGTCTGTCTGTCTGTCTGCTTGCCTGTCTGTGTGTGTGTCGGTCTGTCTGTCTGTGTGTCTGTCTGTATGTCTGCCTGTCTCTCTGCCTGTCTGTCTGTCTGTGTGTATGACATTTATGAATGAATATAACTGATAGTGTGTGTGTTTGTTTGGTGTTTTTGTGTTTGTGTGTTTTTTATTGTGTGTGTGTGTTATTATTGTTATCTTAAAACTGCGCGGGACACATGACACCAACGAGAACCGTATCTCTTATAACAGCAGGCGTATCTGAAAGGCAGAATGGAGCGCATCTTCTTCTTCTTCTTTGGGAATTTCGGCGGTGTGACAATCGTCACTTCCGGTTTTCGTGCACTGGTTAAGCTAGTGAAGTGCGTGCGACCAATGGGCTACTCTGTGTTGTTGCCGAAATGAAAACCCGCAGCTGATTGAGATGACGTCACATGGGTTTGTTGTCTCGGAATTCAAAGCCAGAGCTGTCATGGCGACGTTCAGAATCTGATCTCATATCGTTCTATAGTTCACCCACATGTTTCTGAAACATCTGAGGGGGGAAATGGCTGATATTGTTATTGTGGATATTATTATTATTGATAATTGTGGATATGGTTATTGATGATATGATGGTATTGATGTGTGTATTGGTATTGTTATTGATGTATTATTAGTGTTATTATTATTGATGTTTTATTTGATTATGTGATTTTAGTTGTATTTGTTATTGTATTGTTTTTTTGTGTTATGTGATTTTTTTTTATTGATATTATTATTGTGATGATGATATTGTTATTGTGTGTTATTGGTATTGTTATTATTTGTGTTGTATTTTTTATATTGTATTGTGTTGTGTTGTGTTTATTTATTGTTTTGTTGTGTGTGTGTTATTGTTTGTGTTTAGTTGTAGTGTTGATTTTTGTTAATTATATTGTGTATGTGTATTGTGTGTTGTGTTGTGTGTAGTGTTGGTGGTATTTTGTTGTGTGTTATTATTATTTTGTTGTTTTGTTTGGTTGTTTTATTGTATTGTCTGTGTTTTTGTTTTTTTTTTTTTTGTGTTTTGTTGTTTTGTGTGTGTGTGTGTTTTGTTTTTGTTGTGTGTTATTATTGTGTTTGTTTGTGTGTGTGTGTGTGTTTGTTTTTTTTTGTGTTTGTGTGTGTTGTGTGTTTGTTTGTGTGTGTTTATTGTTTGTGTGTGTATGTGTGTGGTGTTGTGGGTGTGGTTATTGTGTGTATTGGTTGCAACGGTCAGTTTAAAAGATTTTCTCATGGGTTACCTCCGGTTTGATCCCCTAAACTCTAAAGGGCCAACCTATGGGGATAATTACCCCCCAACACACACCCCCCCCAGTCACTACACATTACCCACAAATAATAGCTGTTTGTGGGTGTGTGGGTATGCTTGTGTTGTTTGTGGGGTGGGTGTGTGGGTAGGAGGTTGTGTTTTTTTTTTGTTTTTTTTTTGTTTGTGGGTGGGCGAGGTTTGTTGATGCCCCCCCCCCCTCCCTTTCTGGGGTTGTTTCCGGGCTGTTGTTTGTGGGTTATAGCACGTAGCTATGACGCTAAGGGGCTTTAAGTGTGCTGTGCCTACTGGTGGGTCTTGTGTGTGTGTTATTGTGTGTATTGTTAGGTGTGTGTTGTGTGATGTGTGTGTATTGGAATCTACCTGTTAAATCAGCCTTTTCTCTCTGTACCCTCATCTCTCCTGACTCTCTTTGTTCTCTTTACGTAATAACTTTCCTGCTCTTTTCTTTTAGCTCTAGTCATTTTAACCACAGTTTATATTTTAATGAACCTTTCTGAACACATAGTCATGTTTTTTTTTTCGATACAGTTGTTAAAAGCATACTTTTAAAATGATGCATTCCTAAATGGTGCTAACATAATAAAACTTTTTTAAATAAATTAAAGAAGGCTTGTTTATTGCTAGACCATATGGTTAAATTAAATGATTTATTAAAATAATATTAACTTATTTCACCAGTAAAATTTCTGATGACTAAAGAGCACAAGATGGGAAAGATTGTGTTTACAATTACTTTTAATGCACCAGTGGCTAAGCGGTAGGTTTCAAGTAAACGCAGACGTTAGGCTGTTGATTTAGGTACGTCCTGTATCACGCTACACCATCGCTGTCAGCATTTTAACCCTCTTTACTCCAGCTGCTAGCTAACGGTAGGCTAACAGTAGGCTAACGTTAGCTGCTGCGTAGTGTAGTGTTAACTAGTGTCACATACAGCGATGCTTCTGTTGCCTCTAGCGTCCGTTTAAAGAGCATCAGAGGGCAACGCAGGCATTTAAGTGGCGCAGCTGAAACACCGAAATCTGCGTTGCTATTGGTCCGGTAGATACCGGTGCTAGCCGGCTCCGCCCTCCCTACGTACTTCCGCTCAATTAGAATTTTCCCTTCAGTTTTCATAATCTGGGTTTTGCGGTATGGTCTTGGGTTTTCTCTGACCAATCTTTACCGGTCAATCAGAGAACAGAGGGGGGGTGAGAGCGATGATGTTGATGTCTGCGCTAGAAAGGTGCAACAAGCCATTCTCGTTGGCAGCAGCGCTCGAATGTGAAGCAGATTGCGTCAGGTTGTCATCGAATAGCGTCCATATTGGACTTTGGGGTAGATTGTTTGATAGTTTTCAGTGGTTATGATGAGCAATATGCGAGAAATATGGTGATGATTGATCATTGTTTACCCACATTAAACCACATTTTTATTCATTGGTAAGCTAAGAAAGGCCCGCGAAAGCCGATCAGTCCCGTTAATTGCGCTGCTGAATATCAGAAGTTAAAGCGGGCCGAGGGATCAGTCTTTACTGAGTTGTGTTGGGAACCCATGTGTGGGGGTCCTCCTCCCCCAGAGGTTCAGGAACAGTTTGGGTTTCCAGCTAGCTCCGTTAGTGGTAGAAGGAGTTGGCTAAGGCTAGCATGCGATGCTAATGATAAATATAAGCCGATAGTTGTTGTATGTCTCCCCTCTTGTTGACATGTGCATGACATACATCCGCACCAAGCGTTAAGCGTTTGGTTCTAGCGAATCAGAGTGGCTCTGGGCAGATCAATAGTTTTAAACTTCCAGCAGAGTACCCTTCAAGGAAGTTAACACTTGTTAATGGAGAGGGCCAGACTCTCTGGACCAATGAAATGGACCAGAGTCTGGTAGGACCAAGAGTCTGGTAGGACCAAGCTAATGGACCAGGGAGTCTGGTAGGACCAGGCTAGTGTATCAGAGTCTGGTAGGACCAGGCTAGTGTACCAGGGTCTGGTAGGACCAGGCTAGTGTACCAGGGTCTGGTAGGACCAGGCTAACAGGGTGCCGTATTACCACCGGGTCTTGGTTCCCAACCTTACCACCTTGGTGTTTTATGACAATGACAGTACGCGGCATGATAATGACTAATGATCTGTTTCAGACTGGGTACAATCAAGAGCAATTTTGAGTATGATCTTAGGGCAGGGTAGCATGAAATACTTGAAAATGATCAATAACATGTCAAAATCAATCCTAAAACATCGGCGCCAGTGTTGGGGCCTAAAGTGCCCTGTGGCAGGTTATTCCCGTAGGCTTGTATGTATATACAAGGAAGGAAGGGCATCTACAGTCGAGGGTTGCTCAGTCAAAAGTGAAGAGCTTGGCCTTCAACTGCAGGTTGGATCGACGCCAAAACCTAAAAAAGCTCCAAAGTCCAGAACTGTAAAACCTTGGATATGTGTCCTCATGCCAACTCTCATCTTTTGTGATAATTTTTTATTGTAATTTTAACCAAATTTACATGGTTAGACTTATTGTATCTAAGGCCCATTTTAAGATCTAAGAGTGCGCAGAGCGTAGAGCCTAGGCAGGTGTGTTTAAGAGCGTGTCAAATCCCACTTTGCTAGTTTACGGTGGAAAAGAGTCCCCGTGTGCGAGATGGTTCTAAGGGTTGTACTTGTGTCTTCATTAATCAGAGGTGTGTTTTGGTCGTAACATCACCTGAACACACCTCCCTGTAGACTCAACCAGAGAATGCACCTGAACACACCTCCCCTGTAAAAGACCAACCCCAGAATGCACCTGAACCACCTCCCTGTAAGACCACGAGAATGCACCTGACACACCTCCCTGTAAGACCCGCGCAGTGCACCTAGAACACACCTCCCTGTAAGACCACCCCCTACACCTGGGCCGCCCCTCCCTGTAAGCCAAGTGCACCTGAACACACCTCCCTGTAAACCAAAGCCAGTCCCCTGCCACCTCCCTGTAAGACCAGCCCCAGAATGCACCCTAGGAGCCACACCTCCCCTGTAAACCACAGAATGCACCTGAACCCCTTGTAACCAACCAATGCCCTGCCCACCTCCGAGCCCGGATGCACCTACACACTCTCTGTAGGACTTCCCTGTGCACCCACACCTGGCCATGGCCAGGTGTATTTTATTATTTAGCGATGAGGGGGCTGGGCCGGAAACTGACAACTCGTTGGGTCTTAAACCTTAAAGACATTTTGCGTCGAGGGCTTTCTCATTCGCCCGGTGCAAGGCGGCCAAGATCTTTAAGGATTGAAAACATCCCGAGGATACCAAGCGATGCTCTGAAATAATGACAGCAGCTGGGGGACAATTGATTCACAAGCTGCTTGCAAACCTCTAACAAAAGAGCCGACAATTTTCAATTCCTTGATCAGCAAAGGTGGGTGTGGAGGTGTTTTTGGGCAGACTGAAATGACTTTCTGCTCAGAGAGACATTGGAAAAGAAGTCAATAAGGAGTACGTTTGTGAAATAAAGTCACTGAGGCATATCGAGTTGTTGTGTGTGTGTGTGTGTGTGTGTGTGTGTGTGTGTGTGTGTACCTGTTTTTTTCTAGGTCATAAAGGGGAGGGTCAATAAACAGTTTGGGTTGGCTGAAGATGTGTGTGCTTGCAAACAACTGGATCTCTGCCATTTCCCACACCTGGCTGCCGGTCAGAGTTCTGGATCACTGCCCCACACACACACACACACACACACACACACACACACACCCACACACACACACACACACACCTACCACACACACACACACACAATTCTGCTTCCGGGTGGAGTTAACGGGCTTGAATCTTCAGCCTCTGGCTGCTGAAAACTCACTTTCCCTCCTCATCCATCCATCCATCCATCCTTTTAATATCCTCTCTCCTTCCTTTGCTGCCCCTTGATCTTCCAGCATTTTTTAAAGACATGGAGCTCCATCACCCCTGCTTCATGTTTTAAGAATTTCAAACACCTCCTGAGGTTCTTTTGACCCTGAATTTAGGAAAATGTTGCATGGTTAAAATGATTTGTTGTGATTAAATTATAAAAATGTTATCTGAGGTACAGGTAAGAGAAATGTTAAAGTTTTTTTCTTCTCCCAATGTCTGCCACAATTCATCATCAGGCAGGTTGTTGAACTGGAAACTCTAGATAGCTCTATGATAGACTGTTGCTGTCATGAGTGTTCCCCTGCCTCTCTATCAAAGCATGCTGGAAAAGGGCTCCGGTCCCCAGGACCCTTAACAGGATAATGGGTTTAGAGAATGGATGGATGGATGAATCATAGGATGCATGGTTGTTTCCTTGTGTGAGCACAGAGGAGCTACTGTATTGAGGTTCCACCCACACATGCTGGAGGAAAACCATACAACAGATTAACCCTATAGTAGTCAGTTGAACAAAGAACCACAAAGCAGTAGACTAAAGAACAACCAGTCCCTCCAGAAAAGCGTGAGATTTATCACGTCCGCCAATTCAGCATAATCAACCAAAGTCTGCATATTTATGCGGGCGCATTTTTTCAAATAACCCGCCGCGCATAAATTGCCATTTACCCTTCAAAATATGCGGTGCTTGCATGATATCTAATCCCGCTTTTCTTTGCAAAAGTCCATAATATATCTTAGCAGAAAGTTGAAAAATGTTGAGGTCTTCACACAAGAGCAGCCATTTAGCCCTGTTACCCATAGGAGCGTCATGAAGTGGCGTCATTACGCATAGCTGTTGAACATCGTCTAAAAGCAGGTGTTGGGTGGGGGATCACTGTTTTTCTCTTTTTTCATCAAACTACAGTTTTTGCAAGTTCCCACAATTTCATGCCATAAAATTGCATAAATATCATAGAGCATATTCCATGCATTTTTAAAGAAAGCGTGCCACATAATCAAAATTTTGCCCGCAACAATCACAAAAACTCTCTTTTCTGGAAGGACTGGGCAATACAGTCTCCACGGCAGTTAGTGAAATGGTCCGCGTCATTTTTAATCTATTGATTGGTACACTGATGACGTTTATCTACGTTTTTTGGTGGTGGTCAGCACGTAATGGGAGCTTATCTATACGGAGGGTGGGTTTATGAAAAGGAGCGTGGGAAAGGAAGGTCACACAGGAGGCGGCCCGCTGCCTCCTGGGTGAAAGTCCTGTGTTGTTTGACCCCTAACTCCAACCTCCTTAATGATTTTTGGCCTTTCATACTACTAGCTTTTTTCATTGGTTTTGAGTCACATATTTTTTTTTAATATTAAACTACACAAAGGTAGTGCATTTTATATGATTATTTTAAAATCTATTGCAAGTTTCTTATTTGATTTGGCCCATGGTGCAGCAGCTTAATATAAACTAGGGTTCATCCACATTTTCTGCAGTACTGCAACAGCTCTTTAAGTAATTCAAGACATTAACTTTTAATGTGGTATTCCTCCTTGACTTGTGCAAAGGATTGGAGTTTTATTTTACTACCACAAAATAGGGAGGAAAGCCTCCAACAGTACAGCTGGAAATCAGATGTCTTACTTTTCTTCTGATTATTTATGCTTGCGAGTTGACAACAATATGGGCCCTGAGCTGCCAACTGACTGACTGACTGACTGACTAAACAGGAAGCAGCTGCTGTACTGACAACAGCAGGGGTGTAGACACAGTAAAGATGTTTTTAAATATGGCTCAACAACTTCACTCTAGTGGAGGTTACAAGCAACACACCATCCACCTTTAGAGAGATTCCCCTACAATAGACACTCTTTCACAGCCGACATGTTGACTTGGAAAGCACAGCTGGGTGATACTTAACAACATGTAATTTCAGTTCCATCAGTGTTTCAGTTCAGTAAGATATTTCAATTGAGTCAGCATGCACAATACCAGGACCTCTCCTAAGTTGGAATGAAGCCATCAGTAATGGTTTATACCAAGGACCTCTCTAAGTGGAATACAGCCATCAGTAATGGTTTAATACCAGGACACTCTCCCTAAGTGGGGGTCGAACCCATCGGTAATGGTTTTAATACCAGGATCCTCCTCCTAAGTGGAATACAGCCATCAGTAATGGTTTTTGAATACAACTGTGCTGTTCCTACTATGACATGTCAACATGTCTGCCATGAAAAAGGTCTATAAGCTAAGTTATATTCTTTCCCACTTATTTATGTGTTTTTAGGGCTCATATGATATTTTACTAAATGTATGACCCTAAGGGTTTTAAACTTGAAGAGGCCTTATGCTCATCTCTTTAATTGGATGGTTAACCAAGTGTGTGGGTTTTTAATAAATTGTAAAATTCAAAATTCAAACACTCTTCTTTTCTTTGCTCCTTTTCAGATATCAATATGGCCGTGAACCGAAGCCAACCAGATCAAAAGCCTCGAGGCGATCAGCAGCTTCTCTGTACAGGTACAAACCGCCCGTTTATTGGGTTGGTTGTATTTCAATCAGGAGAGAGACTTCATTGCAGATATGCCAAATGTTTATTGTAGAAAAAGCATAATGTAGAAATGTACATGAAATGTACAGTCTTTGGGGATTAGACTCTATCATTAACAATATTTAAAGGGGTAGAGAAACAGACATATCCCTTTTGTAAACACAGCCCGTTGTGGTCGTCCCTTGTTTCCATCGAGAGAGAGGTGATAGTAGTCAAGAAGGATCCTTGTTGTCATTACTCGCCGAACGGAAGAGAATCTGATGTGCAGTAATAACAAGATCTAGCGTCGGCAGCTCCGGTTTTCGTGCACTGATTAGGCTAGTCAAGGGCTAGAACTCCACCAATCAGATTGGTCATTGAATCCGACTGCCCACTCGCCGATTCCACCAAGTCAAATGCGGCCCAAATGAAGGCTGACTGCACAACACACTGAACAGACTCGGGTCACCGACCTCGCCAGATAATCGGGTTGGTGTGTCAGCACCTTTAAAGGTTAAGACCTGGAGACCTGCTTGTGTCTTGCGCCATGTGACGCTTACTCCCAGCTCTGCTGTATACCCATAAATGTGTTGACCACAAAAACAAATGCAGGTGCTCATGTGGGACTGAGATCTAAACCACGTTAAGTGAAAAGAGCCAAGGCTGTAAAACCGCCTACGCTGGATAACAACACCCTGAAGAACGTTAAGGCCGAGAGACCTGTAGGTGTTTTATTAACAACACCACCCCTGAAGAAGTAATCAGCTTCTATTTTTTAACATGGGTCAGCCCTCTTCAGTTGAAAGGCTGTTTGACTTTGCATGAATATTTAGCCTGACATGTTTGATTGTATAGGGATAGTGTTCCAGATTTTACCTATTAATCATTTTATTTTAATGGAATGAATTACTCGCTTTCTGGTAGTAATCAGTTTCCTTGTTTCCCCTTGTATTGAAAAGGTGGGAATTGTGAGTCACCTACCTTAAATAGTTGCCCCTGAACCTGAACTTTTTGTCCTGTAATTGTTTGGAAAACGGCTTCCAGAAGCTTTCATGACTGACAAAGGTAATATTATTTGGCAGTTATTGTTTATAAATATGGGGTATTGAGCCTGCCAAAGGTTTATTACTCCAAACCCTTAAAATAAAAATGAAGAAACAAGTGGCGCACTCATTGTACTAGGTATTACGGAGTATGCTCTTATATTTAAGGTGGTAGACAGAATATTAGAAACCAATATCAAGAATATCAGAAATAATAATACAGTCCCAAAACAATAGCTTCTCATAAAAAGTCTTAAAGCGTTTATTTTCAGGTTGTAATTACATTTAGAGGTTGTACCAGAATAAGTTTATGTGGTTTTAATTTTCAAAAACACCATATTATTGTTGTACTGCACATTGCTGCGAGCTCCTCTTTCACTGTATGCACATGCACAAAAGATATATAACACAATAAAGGAAAGGGAAAGCCAAAAAGCATTAATATGAGCACTTTAAGCAGTTGTTTCAAAAACATTGCCTCAATATTTTAAAACCCTTAATATATATTTTTCTTCTTTCTGTTGGTTCTGACGAGTAGCTAATCTAGTTAGTAAGGCCAGTAGCTTTTACATAATTAAAGCCAATCAAATAAAATAGTTTACCATGTTAAGACAGTTTGCTAAAGAGAGAGAATTGCAGGAGATGACAGCAGGGAGAGAACTGACCTGCTACTTTTCCCTGGTTCACCTCTAACACATATTGACCTTGTTTGGATTGACTAACAGCTGGGAATCAGCTTTCTCCACTTTGAAAATGATTAAAACCAAGTGGCTCAACAGCGTGCACCAACATAATAATAATAATAATAATAATAATAATAAATAATAATAATAATAATAACAATTTATTCTTTATTAATCCCACAAGGAAAATTACAGTGTGTTTTCACTCTGTTGTTATTATACACATTACACACAGGACCTCGAATTACACACACACATGCTCAGTACCTAAGGTACATGCACTAATGGAGAGATGTCAGAGTGGGGCTGCAGCTGTCCATGGCCTTGCTCAAGAAGCACCTTGGCAGTGCCCAGGAGGTGAACTGGCACCTCTCCAGTCCACCCTCACCATACTTTGGTCACTGTATGGGGATCACCTGTACCAGCAACCCCTTCAGTTCCTGCATCCCTAACTCCATCCAGACTGAGCTACTAGCAATTGCGTAGCTTGCAG
>NC_053115.1:2135201-2190396 GCF_010015445.1 Perca fluviatilis | reverse complement strand
CCCGCGCGTCACGCATTGTTACATATCAATAACAAACAATACAGCTGACATCAACACACACGCATGTTCAGATTTTAATCATTGAATATCAATACCGACACGACAATATCAGACAAGACAGATAGAAGAAACACATGAGATAGACATTGAATCAATATACAATAACAGACAGAGACATTACCACATAATACAATAATATCATTACAGACATTGAGACACACACATAATACATGAACAATCATACACACACACAATACGACACACACAGGATACAGGGTAGATTTCCAGAGGTGTGTGTAATGTTGGTATAGCTACAGTAGCGCGAAGCAAGGTGCTATGATGCTTGTGCCCCACCGAGCGCGTGTCTGTGTGTGTGTGCCTGGTGGGTGTGTTCGTGTGTGGTGTGTGTTGGTGTGTGGGTGTGTGCGCAGCAGGTGTGTGTGTGTGTGTGTTGTTGTGTGTGTGTGTGTGTTGTGTGTGTTGGTGTGTGTGTGTGTGTGTGTGTGTGTGTGTGTGTGTGTGTGTGTGTGTGTGTGTGTGTGTGTGTATGTCTGTGTGTGGGTGTGTGTGTTGGTGTTGTGTGTGTGTGTGTGTTGTGTAAGGGTGTGTGTAGTGTGTGTGTGTGTGTGTGTTCGTGTGTGTGTGTGTGTGTCTGTGTGTGTGCGCGTGTGTGCGTGTGTGTGTGTGTGTGCGGTGCGCAGCGCTAGGAGTGTGTGTGTGTGTGTGTGTGTTGTGTGTGTGTGTGTTGTGTGTGTGTGTGTGTGTGTGTGTGTGGGTGTGTGTGTGTGTGTGTGTATGTCTGTGTGTGTGTGTGTGGTGTGTGTGTGTGTGTGTGTGTGTGTGTGTGTGTGTGTGTGTGTGTGTGTGTGTGGGTGTGTGTGTGTGTGTATGTCTGTGTGTGTGTGTTGTGTGTGTCTGTGTGTGTGTCTGTGTGTGTGTGTGTGTGTGTGTGTGGGTGTGTGTGTGTGTGTGTGTGTGTGTGTTCGGTGTGTTCGTGTGTGTGTGTGTGTGTGCTGTGTGCGTGTGTGTGGGTGTGTGTGTGTGTGTGCAGTTGCTGAATCTGTCTTCGTTTCAGATCAACAAAGGTCAGTTTAAAAGATTTTCATCAGATTTTGAGAGACTCTAGTCACCTCATCCCGCCCCCCGTTCCCGGGTGAGTCCCGACTGCCCCCCCCCCCTCCGACTGAACATGTCAGGTCGGCCAAAATGAACGCCGACGCCCCCCCCCCCACTGACGACGGCACGGGACACATCGAACAGACTCGAGTCACCTCACCAGACTGTCAGATGGATGATAATCGGCCTGGTGTGTCAGCGCCCTTAGATGAAGGGTTAATTGCTACACACACACACACACACACACACACGCATACACAGACGAACACACACACACACAGACGAACACACACACAAACACACACATATACACACACACACAAACACACATATACACACACACACACACGCATAAACAGACGAACACACACACACACACACATACACAGACAGACAGACAGACAGACAGAAACACACACAGACAGACACACACACACACACACAGACACAGAGACACACACTCACACACACACACACTCTCACACACACACACACACACACACACACACAGTGATACAGGGTAGATTTCCCAGAAGGCTGTGTGTGTAATGTAGGTTATAGCCTACAGTAGCTATGACAGCTAAGGGGCTGCTAAGTGATGCTTTGTGCCCCACTGCAGCGTGGGTCTGTGTGTGTGTGTGTCAAAGGTCGCGTGTGTGTGTGTGTGTGTGTGTGTGTTGGTGTTGGGGGAATCATACACTGTTAAATCAGCCTTTTCTCTCTGTACCACTCATCTCCCTGACTCTCTTTGTTCTCTTTACATGTCGCTTTCCTGCTCTTTTCTTTTAGCTCTCCAGGTCATTTTAACCACAGTTTATATTTTAATGAGACACTTTCTGAACACATAGTCATGTTTTTTTATTCCGATACAGGTGTTAAAACGATACTTTTAAAATGATGCCGGTACCTAAATGGTGCCTGAACCGATAATAAAACTTTTTTTTAAATAAATTAAGAAAGGCTTGTTTATTGCTAAGACCATATGGTCAAAATTAAATGATTTATTAAAAATAATATTAACTTATTTCACCAGTAAATTGCTGGTATACGGCTAAAAGAGCACAAGATGGGAAAAAGGTATTTTACAATTACTTTTAATGCACCACGACGCTGGCGAGGCGAGTTTCAAGTAAACATACCTTCAGCTGCAGACTGTTACGTCATGATGTTGGAATCCTCTCCAGGGAAATACAGTCACACGCTACACCGCTTAGCTGTCAGCATTTTAACCCTCTTTACTCCAGCTGCTAGCTAACGGTAGGCTAACAGTAGGCTAACGTTAGCTGCTGCGTAGTGTAGTGTTAACTAGTGTCACATGCAACGATGCTTCTGTTGCCTCTAACGTCCGTTTAAGAGCATCAGAGGGCAGCGCAGGCATTTAAGTGGCACCGAAACGAGGCACCGAAATCTGCGTTGCTATTCGGTCCGGTAGATACCGGTGCTAGCCTGGCTCCGCCCTCCTACGTACTTCCGCTCAATTAGAATTTTCCTTCAGTACATAATCTGGGTTTGCGGTATGGTCTTGGGTTTTCTCTGACCAATCTTTACCGGTCCAATCAGAGAACAGAGGGAGGGGCTGAGAACGATGATGTTGATGTCGTACGCTAGAAAGATGCAAGCAAAGCCATTCGGTCCGTTGTGGCAACGCTGCCGAATGTGAAGCAGAAACGCGTCAGGTGTCAGATAACGTCCATAATAATTGGACTTTGGGTTAGATTTTTTGATAGTTTTCAGTGGTTATGATGAGCAATATGAGAGAGAAATATGGTGATGATTGATCATTGTTTACTTACATTAAACCACATTTTTATTCATTAGTAAGCTAAGAAAGACGCGAGCGAAGCGAGCGTTCGGTCCGTTGTGTTAACGCTGCTGAATATCCAGAAGTTAAAGCCGGAGCGAGATCAGTCTTTGCTGAGTTGTGTTGGGGGCCATGATGTCGGGGTCCTCCTCCCCACGGGGTTCAGGAACAGTTTGAGTTTCCAGCTCGCTCCGTTAGTGGTGAAGGAGTTGGCTAAGGCTAACGCTAGCGATGCTAATGATAAATATAAGCCGATAGTTGTTGTCGGTCTCCCCTCTTGTTGCACATGTGCATGACATACGTCACGACCAAACGTTAGCGTTTGGTTCTGGCAGATCCAGAGTGGCTCTGGGCAGATCCAATAGTTTTAAACTTCAACAGAGTACCCGCCTTCAAGGAAGTTAACACTTGTTAATGGAGAGAGGCCAGACTCTCTGGACCAATGAAATGGACCAGAGTCTGGTAGGACCAGAGTCTGGTAGGACCAGGCTAATGGACCAGAGTCTGGTAGGACCAGGCTAGTGTATCAGAGTCTGGTAGGACCAGGCTAGTGTACCAGGGTCTGGTAGGACCAGGCTAGTGTACCAGGGTCTGGTAGGACCAGGCTAACAGGGTGCCGTATTACCACCGGGTCTTGGTACCCAACCTTAAACCACCTTGGTGTTTTTATGACAATGACAGTAAACGGCATGATAATGACTAATGATCTGTTTCAGACTGGTACAATCAGAGCAATTTTGAGTATGATCTTGAGCCAGTACATGAAATACCTTGAAAATGATCAATAACATGTCAAAATCAATCCTAAAACAATCAGGCAGCCAGTGTTGAGACACCTAAAGGTGCCCTGTGGCAGGTTATTCCCTTAGGCTTGTATGTATATACAGAAGGAAGGGCATCTACAGTCGAGGGGTTGCTCAGTCAAAAATTGAAGAGGCTTGGCCTTCAACTGCAGGTTGGATCGGCCACCAAAAAACCTAAAAACAGGTCTGAGAAAACTGTAAAACATGGAATATTGTCCTCATGCCAACTCTCATCTTTTGTGATAATTTTTTTAATTGTAATTTTAACCAATTTACAGTTAGACTATTGTATCTAAGGGCCCCATTTTAAAGATCTAAGTGCACAGCGTGAAGAGCCTGGCGCAGGTGTGTTTAGGGCGTGTCCAAATCCACTTTTGCTAGTTTAACGGCGGAAAAAAGGGTCCGTGTGCCGGGCGCCTGGTTCTAAAGGGTTGTACTTAGTGTCTTCATTAATCAGAGGTGTGTTTTGGGCGTAACATGCACCTGAACACACCTCCCTGTAAGACCAGCACGCCCAGAATGCACCTGAACACACCTCCCTGTAAGACCAGCACGCCCAGAATGCACCTGAACACACCTCCCTGTAAGACCAGCACGCCCAGAATGCACCTGAACACACCTCCCTGTAAGACCAGCACGCCCAGAATGCACCTGAACACACCTCCCTGTAAGACCAGCGCGCCCAGAATGCACCTGAACACACCTCCCTGTAAGACCAGCGCGCCCAGAATGCACCTGAACACACCTCCCTGTAAGACCAGCGCGCCCAGAATGCACCTGAACACACCTCCCTGTAAGACCAGCGCAGCCCGAATGCACCTGAACACACCTCCCTGTAAGACCAGCGCGCCCAGAATGCACCTGAACACACCTCCCTGTAAGACCAGCGCCCAGAATGCACCTGAACACACCTCCCTGTAAGACCAGCACGCCCAGAATGCACCTGAACACACCTCCCTGTAAGACCAGCACGCCCAGAATGCACCTGAACACACCTCCCTGTAAGACCAGCACGCCCAGAATGCACCCGAACACACCTCCCTGTAAGACCAGCACGCCCAGAATGCACCTGAACACACCTCCCTGTAAGACCAGCGCGCCCAGAATGCACCTGAACACACCTCCTTGTAAGACCAGCGCGCCCAGAATGCACCTGAACACACCTCCCTGTAAGACCAGCATGCCCATGGGTGCAAAGATGGGCGCAGGTGTATTTGTTATTTAAACGATGCGGGCGCTGGACGGGAAACTGACAACTGCGTCGGTCTTAAACTAGCAAAGACATTTGCGTCGGGCTTTTCATTGCGCCGGGTGCAAGACGGCCCAAGATCTTTAAGGTGAAAACATCGAGATACCAAACGTGCTCTGAAATAATGACAGCAGCTGAGGGGACAATTGATTCACAAGCTGCTTAGCAAACCTCTAACAAGAGCCGACAATTTCAATTCCTTGATCAGCAAGAGTGGAGTGTGGAAGTGTTTTTGGGCAGACTGAAATGACTTTCTGCTCAGAGAGACATTGGAAGAAGTCAATAAAGTACGTTTGTGAAATAAAGTCACTGAGGCATATCGAGTTGTGTGTGTGTGTGTGTGTGTGTGTGTGTGTGTGTGTGTGTGTACTGTTTTTTTCCCTAGGTCATAAAGGGGAGGGTCAATAAACAGTTTGGGTTGGCTGAAGATGTGTGTCCTTGCAAACAACTGGATCTCTGCCATTTCCACACCTGGCTGCGGTCAGAGTTCTGGATCACTGCCCCACACACACACACACACACACACACACACACACACACACACACACACACACACACACACACACACACACACACACAATTCTGCTTCACGGTGAAGTTAACAGGCTTGAATCTTCAGCCTCTGGCTGCTGAAAACTCACTTTCCCTCCTCATCCATCCATCCATCCATCCTTTTAATATCCTCTCTCCTTCCTTTGCTGCCCTTGATCTTCCAACATTTTTTAAAGACATGGAGCTCCATCACCCTGCTTCATGTTTTAAGGAATTTCAAACACTACGGAGTTCTTTTGACCCTGAATTTAGGAAAATATTGCATGGTTAAAATGATTTGTTGTGATTAAATTATAAAAAATGTTATCTGAGGTACAGGTAGAGAAATGTTAAGTTTTTCTTCTCCCAATGTCTGCCACAATTCATCATCAGGCAGGTTAGGTGAACTGGAAACTCTAGATAGCTCTATGATAGACTGTTGCTGTCATGGTGTTCCCTGCCTCTCATCCAAAGCATGCTGGAAAAAGGCTCCGGTCCCCAGAGACCCTTAACAGGATAATGGGTTTAGAGAATGGATGGATGGATGAATCATAGGTGCATGGTTGTTTCCTTGTGTGAGCACAGAGGAGCTACTGTATTGAGGTTCCACCCACACATGCTGGGGAAAACCATACAACAGATTAACCCTATAGTAGTCAGTTGAACAAAGAAACCACAAAGCAGTAGACTAAAGAGACAACCAGTCCCTCCAGAAAAACGTGATTATGCGATCGCATAATTCAACGCATAATCAGCCATTTTTTCAAATAACCGCACTTTCGCCGCATAAATTGCCGATTTCCGCACAAAATATGCGGTGCTTGCATGATGTCATAATCCCCGCATTTTCTTTGCAAAAAAGTCCCATAATATATCTTAGCAGAAAGTTGAAAAATGTTGAGTCTTCACACAAGAGCAGCCATTTAGCCCTGTTACCATGGGAACGTCATGAAGTGACGTCATTACGCAACGTGAACATCGTCTAAAAGCAGGTGTTGGGTGGGGGGGGGGGGATCACTGTTTTTTCTCTTTTTCATCAAACTACAGTTTTTGCAAGTTCCCACAATTTCATCGCATAAAATTGCATAAATATCATAGAGCATATTCCATCGCATTTTTTAAGAAAACGTGCCACATAATCAAGAATTTTTGCCCCGCAACAATCACAAAAAAACTCTCTTTTTCTGGAAGGACTGGACAATACAGTCTCACGGCAGTTCGTGAAATGGTCACGTCATTTTTAATCTATTGATTCGTGTACACTGACACGTTTATCTCGTTTTTTTTTTCGTGGTGGTCAGCACGTAATGGGAAGCATCTATACGGAGGGTGGGTTTATGAAAAGAAGAACGTGGGAAAGGAAAGGTCACACAGGAGACGGCCGCGGCCTCCTGGGTGAAAGTCCTGTGTTGTTTGACCCACACCCCAACCAACCTCCTTAAGCGGATTTTTGGCCTTTCATACTACTAGCTTTTTTCATTGGTTTTTTGAGTCACATATTTTTTTTTTAATATTAAAACTACACAAAAGGTAGTGCATTTATATGATTATTTTAAAATCTATTGCAAGTTTCTTATTTGATTTGGCCCATGGTGCAGCAGCAATATAAACTAGGGGTTCATCCACATTTTCTGCAGTACTGCAACAGCTCTTTAAGTAATTCAAGACATTAACTTTTAATGTGGTATTCCTCCTTGACTTGTGCAAAGGATTGGAGTTTTTTATTTTACTACCACAAATAAGGGAGGAAAGCCTCCAACAGTACAGCTGGAAATCAGATGTCTTACTTTTCTTCTGATTATTTATGCTTGGCAAGTTGACAGGACAATATGGGCCCGCTGAGAGCTGCCAACTGACTGACTGACTGACTGACTAAACAGCCGAAACAGCTGACTGTACTGACAACGAGCAGGGTGTAGACACAGTAAAGATGTTTTTAAATGGCTCAACAGCTTCCTCTAGTGGAGGTTACAAGGCAACACACCATCCACCTTTAGAGAGAATTCCCCTACAATAGACCTTTTTCACAGCAGACATGTTGACTTGGAAAAGCACAGCTGAGATTGATAACCTTAACGATGGCTCAGTTCCATCAAGTGTTCAGTTCCAGTAAGATATTTCAGTGAGTCAGCATGCACAATACCAGGACCTCTCCTAAGTGGAATGAAGCCATCAGTAATGGTTTAATACCAGGACCTCTCCTAAGTGGAATACAGCCATCAGTAATGGTTTAATACCAGGACCTCTCCTAAGTGGAATGAAGCCATCAGTAATGGTTTAATACCAGGACCTCTCCTAAGTGGAATACAGCCATCAGTAATGGTTTTGAATACAACTGTGCTGTTCCTACTATGACATGTCAACATGTCTGCCATGAAAAAGGTCTATAAGCTAAGTTATATTCTTTCCACTTATTTATGTGTTTTTTTAGGGCTCATATGATATTTTACTAAATGTATGACCCTAAGGGTTTTTAAACTTGAAGAGGCCTTATACTCATCTCTTTAATTGGATGGTTAACCAAGTGTGTGGGTTTTTAATAAATTGTAAAATATTCAAAAATTCAAACACTCTTCTTTTTTTCCTTTGCTCCTTTTTCAGATATCAATATGGCCGGCGAACCGAAGCCAACCAGATCCAAAAGCCTGAAGCGATCAGCAGCTTCTCTGTACAGGTACAAACCGCCGTTTATTGGGTTGGTTGTATTTCAATCAGGAGAGACTTCATTGCAGATATGCAAATGTTTATTGTAGAAAAGCATAATGTGAAATGTACATGAAATGTACAGTCTTTGGGGATTAGACTCTATCATTAACAATATTTAAAGGGGTAGAGAAACAGACATATCCCCCCCCCCCTTGTAAACACAGCACGCTGTGGTCAGTCCTTGTTTCCATCAGAGAGAGGTGATAGTAGTCAAGAAGGATCCTTGTTGTCATTACTCGCCGAACGGAAGAGAATACGATGGCGAGTAATAACAAGATACTGGCGTCGGCAGCTCCGGTTTTCTCGTGCACTGATTCGCTAGTCAAGGGCTAGAACTCCACCAATCAGATTGGTCATTGAGTCCGACTGCCCACTGGCCGATTCACCAAGTCAAATCGGCCCAAATGAAGGCTGACTGCACAGAACACACTGAACAGACTCGGGTCACCGACCTCGCCAGATAATCGGGTTGGTGTGTCAGCACCTTTAAAGGTTAAGACTTGAGACCTGCTTGTGTCTTGCACATGTGTGACTTACTCCCAGCTCTGCTGTATACCCATAAATGTGTTGACCACAAAAACAAATGCAGGTGCTCATGTGGGACTGAGATCTAAACCACGTTAAGTGAAAAGAGCCAAGGCTGTAAAACCACCTACGCTGGATAACAACACCCTGAAGAACGTTAAGGCCGAGACCTGTAGGTGTTTTATTAACAACACCACCCTGAAGAAGTAATCAGCTTCTATTTTTTAACATGTCAGCCCTCTTCAGTTAAAGGCTGTTTGACTTTTGCATGAATATTTAGCCTTGACATTTTGATTGTATAGGGATAGTATTTCAGATTTTTACCTATTAATCATTTATTTTAATGAATTAATTACTTTCTGGTAGTAATCAGTTTCCTTGTTTCCCTTGTATTGAAAAGGTGGGGTGAGTCACGCTACCTTAAATAGTTGCTGAACCTGAACTTTTTGTCCTGTAATTGTTTGAAAACGGCTTCAGAAGCTTTCATGACTGACAAAGGTAATATTATTTGGCAGTTATTGTTTATAAATATCAGTATTGAGCCTGCCAAAGGTTTATTACTCCAAACCCTTAAAATAAAAATGAAGAAACAAGTGGCTTGCACTCGTGTACTAAGTATTACGAGTATGCTCTTATATTTAAGGTGGTAGACAGAATATTAGAAACCAATATCAAGAATATCAGAAATAATAATACAGTCCCAAAACAATAGCTTCTCATAAAAAGTCTTAAAGCGCTTATTTTCAGGTTGTAATTACATTTAGAGGTTGTACCAGAATAGGTTTATGTGGTTTAATTTTCAAAAAACACCATATTATTGTTGTACTGCACATTGCTGCAGCTCCTCTTTCACTGTATGCACATGCACAAAAAGATATATAACACAATAAAGGAAAGGGGAAAAGCCAAAAAGCATAATATGAGCACTTTAAGCAGTTGTTTCAAAAACATTGCCTCAATATTTTAAAGCTGTAATATATATTTTTTCTTCTTTCTGTTGGATTTCTGACAGTAGCTAATCTAGTTAGTAAGGCAGTAGCTTTACATAATTAAGCCAATCAAATAAATAGTTTACCATGTTAAGACAGTTTGCTAAAGAGAGAGAGAAGTGAGAGAGATGACAGCAGGGAGAGCAACTGACCTGCTACTTTCCCTGGTCTAACCACGACACATATTGACCTTGTTTGGATTGACTAACAGCTGGGAATCAGCTTTCTCCACTTTGAAAATGATTAAAACCAAGTGGCTCAACAGCGTGCACCAACATAATAATAATAATAATAATAATAATAATAATAATAATAATAACAATTTATTCTTTATTAATCCCACAAGGAAAATTACAGTGTTTTTCACTCTGTTGTTATTATACACATTACACACAGGCCTGAATTACACACACACATGCTCAGTACCTATACATGCACTAATGGAGAGATGTCAGAGTGGGGGGGCTGCAGCTGTCGATGGCCTTGCTCAAGAGCACCTTGGCAGTGCCCAGGAGGTGAACTGGCACCTCTCCAGTCCACCACCACTTGTACCAGCAACCCCTTCAGTTCCCATCCCAACTCCATCCAGACTGAGCTACTGCTAATGTCAGTAGCGGGGGGGTTTTCAGGTAATTCCAAAGTAATTCCGTCCGCGGCGATATTAGCCTCTCCGGGTACTCCTTTGGCGTCATTTTTCAACGCGCTTGGTCGCGACCCTAAGCGTCACTTCTTGACCCATCCACCACCCAACCTACCAGGGTGTAGTAGGGCATAGTAAGGTGTAGCAGGGCATAGTAGGGCATAGCCGGGCGTAGCCGGGTGTAACCGGGTGTAGTAGGGCATAGCAGGGTGTAGTAGGGTGTAGTAGGGCATAGCAGGGCATAGTAGGGTGTAGCAGGGCATAGTAGGGTGTAGTGAGGCGTAGCAGGGCATAGTAGGGCATAGTAGGGTGTAGCGGGGCATATGTGGGCGTAGCCGGGAGTAACGGGCGTAGTAGGGCATAGCAGGGCATAGTAGGGTGTAGCAGGGCGTAGTAGGGCGTAGCAGGGCAAAGTAGGTCATAGTAGGTTGTAGCAGGGCATAATAGGGCAGAGTAGGGTGTAGCAGGGCGTAGCAGGGCGTAGTAGGGCAGAGTAGGGTGTAGCAGGGCATAGTAGGGTGTAGCAGGGCATAGCAGGGCATAGTAGGGTGTAGCGGGCATAGCAGGTTGTAGCGTGCATAACAAGGCATAGTAGGGTGTAGTAGGGCATAGTAGGGTGTAATGTGCATAGTAGGGTGTAGCAGGGTGTAGTAGGCCATAGTACGGTGTATTGTGCATAGTAGGGTGTAGCAGGGTGTAGTAGGGCATAGTAGGGTGTAGCAGGTCGTAGTAGGGTGTAGCAGGGCATATCAGGGCATAGTAGGGCGTCAACTATGAGCGATCACTTACACATTACAAAGTAATTTGATCAATTTGAATACAAAAAATGATCAAGCAGGTTTCAGTGAAGGGCAGTATTTATTTCTAGATCGTTTACTCCTACATAATTTCAATTCAATTTTATTCAATTTTATTTATAGTATCAAATCATAACAGGGTTTTCTCGAGACACTTTACAGATAGAGTAGGTCTAGACCACACTCTATAAATTCCAAGGGTTTCATTCTTTGGTTGAAAACCCTAATCCTGTTTTCAGGGACGTGCACTAACTGAATTCTTTATTGTAAAATGTGTCAGAAACATTAACATACTATACATGATTCTCGAAAATTCAGTTTCTGTTGCCAGGTTTTATTTAGTCGTTGTCGTGTTTAATTCTCTCTTTCTGGCCCTTGGGGATGAAACAGAGTATGTAGTGGTTTCTTTGCCTCTCCCACACAGTTGCTTTTGTAATTATTGCCTTTTTTTAATGCATTTTTTCCTGCATTTGTATGTGAAAATATGAACTGCAAAACCATTGTTTTGTATTATTGTGTTGTCACTATGTGCTTTTGTGCTTCTTTCCCAGTGGCTATGAGTTTGACTATGATTACTACAGAGAAGACTTCTATGACAGGTAAGAGAATGGATGGTTCTTCCCACATTCCTCAAGCGTCTCTTTAAAAATAACCAAAGATGATTGATGTGATGCTAGCATCAAAGGGAAACAGGTGACGCTCACTGACCAAATACACAAGATCAGTCCAAAATATGATGAAGTCTTTGGTTCAATAGGCCTATGTCACACAACAATTGAAGACTGGAAAACCGTCTCTGAGACAGGGCTCTTCCAGTTAGCTTTAGGACCCCGATGGATACTGCTGAACCAGGTCTCTCTGCTACCTGCCTGATGTCACCTACGACCATGTGGTTGGGATTGTAAATGAACTCAGAACACACACACACACACACACACACACACACACACACACACACACACACACACACACATAGACAACGTTAGCATGCTAGCGCTAGCATGCTACCTTGTTCTCAATAGGAAAGCACTGCTACAACACACACTAGTTCACCATAATCTCCAAAAGAACGACTTCCATGTGCGCCCTGGTTTAGAAGAAGTCTCCCAGCTAATCCTGCCTTGGAACTGACTGAAGTTGGAGAAACAGCCTTTCTTTTACTGTCTATGGAGCTAGCTGACATGAGCTACATCTGAGCTACTGAGCATGTGCGAGTGCAATCAAAGATAGTACAGAAGAAAAGAGGTCTCACTCTTTAGCTAAAACAGAGACCTGAACACAGGGTGAAAAGAGGAGCTGCAGCAATGTGCAGTACAACAGAAATATGGTGTTTTTAGATAATTAAACCATGTACCATGGTTGTTTGGTACAATCTCAAAATACAATTATGAACCTGAAAACGAGCATAATATGGGCGCTTTAAGTGAGAGTTTGTGAACTAAGTCTGTTAGTGACAGACAAACAATTAAAGGTTCAAAGGGCTTGAAACAGGTTTAATATCCTGTGTGTCTGTTGCCGATGCTATGCACCTGTAACCCAGTAGTAGTAGTATGTTCCCTGTGTACAGCAGTAGTAGTATGTTTCCTGTGTACAGCGTTAACACTTTTGCAAGGCACTGTATACGTGTCCCATTCTCATTAGGGGCTGCATTGGTCCTGAATTGGCCCTGCTGAGCAGGACAGAAAGTAAATGTGTCCAGCTGAAATTAATCAGCTATGAGTCATCCAGATTAGATTAGATTGGATTGTCATTGTGCAGAGAACAAGTACAAAGACAACGAAATGCAGTTTGCGTCCAACCAGAAGTGCAAAAAGAGCAGAAAAGTGCCAAGTGATATACAAGTATAGACAGGACAAGAAATATAGTGCAGTGAAGACAGTAGTGCACAGTTGGTTTTGGTTTACAGACGATCCCAGATGTCAAAATAATTCATGCCTCCAATCTCAGGATGGGATGCTTGCATTTACCCTCAGACAAAATAATAAAACAATCCAGGGTTATTCAGTGTCATATGCAGAGGTTTTGAAACTTTTGCATTGCAGAGGTTTTGTGTTTCCCAAAAGACAGTCATGCTTGTGAGTGATAAACAACCACCACCACCACCCCCACCGAAACCTCTTTTGACTCTTGTCATAAGACATCAAGCTTTGTCTCTCTGAAATAAAGCAGCAGAAATGGCTAATCAAGGATTATTCATCTCGCTGGGAGAGGAAGAGCTGTTGTCTCTGGGAATTCTCTGAATTATACTGAATATGTCACGAGTTACTTTGCCTGTGCTCATTCGAACAAAGAGGGATGTTATTGAACACATGGCTTGCCCTCTGGATCTAACATGAGGCGTTTCATGCGTTTTTAGTCACTGGAGTGCCCTGCTTTGACTTGACAAATGTAACATTTCTCAAGATGGCTGCTATGCTTTGTGTCTGAGAGCATAGACAGTATATATAAACTCGACCACCAGACCCCGTGTCTCTGTATGAGACCAGTGAAGGATATCAGAAGTCTCTTTCCCGGTGCTGGCTGAGCGTTACTGAGCAGCCTCCAACTGAGCTTGAAGACGTAGATGTGACGTGAGCAACCTGTCTGAAAGTGTGAAGTCTTCTGGTAGCTGTGCCGAGAGAAATCTCAATCATTCCCAATCTTACAGAGACGGAGAGCGTAGGTATATGTAAGGAGATAACATAGGCACAGGCTAATTACTGATCACTAACATGCTAGTTAACATCAGTAATTAAACCTAAACAGATAATGGAAGTCCAAACTGCCTGAGAGCTTCTCCTGTACTATACGGTAATTCCTCTACTGTGTGACAGTAAGTCTCGTGGTTATGACCCAATCGTTAGCCTATTTTTATAAAAGCGTCTGCTACGGAGCCATAACGTGAGCTACAAGGTAATGGAGCCTTTTATACATTGTCGTGTTTCTTTAGAAATAAACAACGGACAAATAGAGTCTTTAAACGCTTCAGATGTAAAGTGACGTCAAAATGAATGGGAGTCAATGGGATGGTAACGGGAGGTGATCGCTTTGTAGCATCAAAATGGAGGTTCGAGTTCTGAAGCGAATCTTACCCCCCTTGTCTGAGAGGCCTGTCTAAATCTAATACGAGTCTACTTATGTAATCCTCTCTTAAAGGTCCAATGTGTAGGAATTTCGTAATCAACTCACTCTCACCACGCAGTTCAAAGTAGGTATTACAGCTACGGTAGCCTTCACGCTTCAAAAAGCCTGTCTCTTGCTCTTTTCAATCTCCTTTTTCTTTTCATGGGCGAAGAAGACTTCTGTTCCTGAAATTGTGATTTTGAATACATGTGGTCCTCCATGTTTCCTTCTTCAAACTTACCACCGGGGCCGGGAAGCTACGATACCCATTAGCAGCATTAGCAGCATTAGCAGCATTAGCAGCAGCTGAGAGGTTATCATGTGACAAAACAGGAAAGGTGGAGCAGTATGTCCTGTATGTCCATTACACACACACACACACGCAACGCGCGTAGTCAATAACTGGCCCGTCCAGCCAAGTTTGATCAAAATACGTTTTGTTATGAAAAATATTCAAATGTATGTAAAAAAAAGAAATAGTAACAGAACTAGTTGTGTGTGTGTTTAATGCGTCTTCTCTGCTGATTAAAACGAAACTGTTTAAACCATAGAATAAGGATCAAACAATTAGGACGCCTTGGAACGTAGGTGGTTGCTACGGTAACAACAGGCAGACTCTCCGGGCTGCCTTCAGCAGCTAACGTTAGCTAGCTGGCTTTTTAGACAACGTACCATGGATGTGTTAAGCAATGCACTGTTAAAAGTTACTGCGACAACAGTGGCTTCTCCTCAAAGTGGTACGGACAGTTTTCTTGGATGGAATCCAGTGTAAGTAAGGACGAGCTTTTCTGCAGCATGTGCAGAGCTGACAGCCAATCAGAGATACTTATTTATCCCTGTATGGTGTCCGTGAGTGCAGAGAAAGGCACCTTTAAATAAAATGTATATTATTATTAATCACAGAAGAAAGTTTGACAAATCCTCTAGACCAACCTGGGACTAGATGGCAGAAATATGGATATTGAGCGTGCCCAGAAAATTGGCCAGTACCAGGAGGGGTGAAGGTCTAGGAAAACTGTTGTGAAACATTGTGCTTTAAAGGCAGAGACAGTATCTTTTCTTCTGCCAAGAAATTCAACATCTATATAAATGAAGACTTCTCAGAGGCTGTGCAACTTCAGAGGAATGCCCAAGTTGAAAGCTGCCTGAGAAAAGGGGGATTAAAGCCAGCCTGAAGAATGATACGCTGGTCGTCATGCCAAGTGGTGAACAAACTCAATATTCTACTTAAAGTGCCTTATGGTTTAATATTTTTATTGAAGGATGTTTTCATTGGTTGTCTCTATACACCCAGTTCTAAGGAGAAATATTTGGATAGAATATGTTAAACTTTAGATATAGTGACAGATGAAAATACAGATAACTTTCTTCTTGGCGACCTGAATAATAATAATAATAATACATTTTATTTAAATGCGCCTTTCTCTGCACTCAAGGACACCGTACAGGGACACAAAAGACATTAAAAGCAGCAAAAAATAAAGAATACAACAACAATAAAACAACAGAAAGAGGCAGCAAATTGACATCAAGTGGAATATGCAGTTTTAAGTTTTTAGTATGAGGTAAGAAGATGATTTCTATGGCAGATAGTGATGATAGCTTTCAACCTTACTCAGGTTATGACTCACCTTACATTAATTAACCCTTGTGGTGTCTTCCCCTCAACCATAAAAAAACACTTTTGTTGTCCCTATCTCAATATTTCAGTCAAATGTTTTGTGTTTTACATTTTAGTGTTTTTTTTTCCCTTTGTTTTGGTCACTTTTTTCAATATTTGAATCATTAATCGTTTAATGTTTTTGTCACTTTATCAATGTTTTGGGTGCTTAATTTGACGTTTTTGACACTTTTTTTGCGATCTTGATCGTGTTTTTCATCGTTTTTTTGTTGTTGCTTTTTTAAATGTTTTGTCATGTTTTTAATTTTTTTTATTTTTGGTCACATAAAAAAACTTTTAAAACAGGTCAAATTTTACCCGAGGACAACTTGAGGGTTAAACAGGCTGTTGCCATGGACGGGTTTCTGATCATTGACTACGGCAGACCATTTTCATCAGCGGGTAACCTCTGAATGAGTAGCCATGTAGTAAGCACTTTAATGAGCGGGATAATGTAGAGCGAGTAGGTCATTAATTTCGAATTAGAACCCCTTCAGGCTGATTCAAGACCCTTCAGCTTGGCACCACCCTGTCAGTGTTCAAATTCACAATAATGACTGGCTCGCTCTACATCAGGGGGGTCAAACTAATTTTCCCAGAGGGCCACACTAGAAAAAAGAGAATCACACCAAGGGCCAGACATGGAGAGTTTATTTGTTTTTGTTCAGACTTTTTTGTGGCTTTCTCAGACATTTTTCACCTTTTTTGTAAATTTGTTGCTTTTTCTGACATTTGTGTACACTTTTTGTCGCATTTTTGTTGACATGAAGCTCTACAAAAGTCATCAAAAGAGTTCCTTAGCAGTCGTAGAATTTAGCAAATCAAGCAAAACAATGATAATTTTTTAACAACAACCTGTTTCTCAGCATGAATATTAAACTATCTCTCTGCTTCTTCTGGGGGAATTTCTGAGTCTCAGAATCGGCAAATCTGACAAATTCTGCTTTGAATGCCGGGTAATTACAGTTAGAAAAACACTTTCCTGTGTTTTTAGTTTGGAGCACAATCAGGCGGGCCAAAATTTATTGTGAACCCAAATAAATAATAAATCTGCAAGGGGCCGGATTTGGCCCGCAGGCCTTGAGTTTGGCACGTGCTGTACATTATCCCTTACTTGGAACCCCGGTTGATGCAGGATCCCGACGCAACCCTGATGCGGTTCACCATACGTTATTCCTTACTTAAAAGGTCCCATGGCATGAAAACTTCACTTTACGAGGTTTTTTAACATTAATATAATGGTGGCTAGAAATGGTGATAGGTGTAAACCGAGCCCTGGGTATCCTGCTCTGCCTTTGAGAAAATGAAAGCTCAGATGGACCAATCGGGAATCTTCTCCTTATGAGGTCATAAGGAGCAAGGAGCAAGGTTATCTCCCCTTTCTCTGCTTTGCCCGCCCAGAGAATTTGGCCCACCCATGAGAGAGAGACATCATGGTTTTCAAACGAGAAAAGTGGCAGTTGGTCAAGGCCACACCCCCACCCTCCAACTTGCCCCCCCTCTCTCCTCCTCAATAGCTACAGACACAGAAATGGTACATCCTAAGGAAAGCTCATTGTGGGACTGGCTCTAGTGGCTGTAATTCTGCACCAAGGCTGAATTTTGGGAAAGAGACTTTAGATACAGTATTAGGGGACCACTAAGGCCTATATAAAAGAGACTTCAGATACAGTATTAGGGGACCACTAAGGTCTATATAAAAGAAACTTCAGATACAGTATTAGGGGACCACTAAGGTCTATATAAAAGAGACTTCAGATACAGTATTAGGGGACCACTAAGGTCTATATAAAAGAGACTTCAGATACAGTATTAGGGGACCACTAAGGTCTATATAAAAGAGACTTCAGATACAGTATTAGGGGACCACTAAGGTCTATATAAAAGCATCCAAAGAGCACCATGTCAGGGGTGCTTTAATAATGTTGACTCATTTGTGAAAGATTGTTAAAAATGTACAATGCTTTTGATGTACGTCATTGCCAACATTGCCTTGAAGATTTCATGGACAAATAAGTGAAGTAGGTGGATGAGCATGCTCCACTTGGAAACAGGACTGTGTAGTGCAGTAGTGCACCATGGGTTGAACTTGAGTGGATATCTCCAATGTTTCAGACATTGCATGCAACATCGTGGCTGCGCAACCGGTACATGTCCGAGCCTCCCAAACGGGTGACCTGGGACTCAGTTGGCTGCTTGTCGGTTAACAGTTAATGATAAAGAGAATCTCTTATCAGTAAAAAAAACACCTAAATTAGCATCTGTATGCGTGACATTACTCAGATAAAGGGCATTATTTGCATTGGATAGTATGGCTACACTCTCCTGCCCACCTGCACAAACCAAAGCACACTGCCCTGCTTTTCCTCCAGATCACCTCTCCAGCTACCTGTCCACCACCATACTTCGGTCTTGAACCAGCAACCCTCTGGTTCCCAATCCAACTCCCTACTGACTGAGCTACTGCCCCCCCCTGCCTTTTTTCAAACATCAGATTTTAACTTTACTTGACATGATGGTAAATCTTTCCACGTCTCTTCTGCCAACTGAATCATAAAACATCCAGAGTGATGTAATAATAATGATCTCCATAACCTTGCACAACCCTTTCCTGCTTGCACACTTGATGTGAAATACTGTACAGTTAGTAGAAGAAGAAGACGACAAGGGGCTTTATTGCTGTGCCCTAAGGTGTGGTGCTCTTGCTCGATCAGTCAGTTCATCCGTTGTCCTATTGGCCCATCTGTTGTCCCAATGTTCCTCCAACACAAAGCACATTTTTTCATTCAGCATTGGCCAGACTTGCATCAGATGCTTCACTTTAGTCGTAAATTCCTAATCCAGATAAATGCGCATACCATGGAAAAAGATCTCTTTCATCCAATACTTTTCTGTTAATGTCGTAGATTGCGAAATGCACAATAATTGGTCTCATGAACCGGTCCCTTGCCTTTAATATACCCACACAATGTGTTCGGGGAATTTGGGGTTAATTTTCCATGAGCAGAACATCTTTAAATAATTTCTGCATGAAAGCAGTTATGTCGTTCCTTTCACTCTGCTCTGCTGTGTTGTAGATGCATTTTCAATATAGTCCATCTGGTCACCTATCTAAATGACACGGCTGTGTTTTAATATTTTCTGATCCTTCAGTCCATCCACCCTGGTCTCCAGCTCTAATACTCTTGTGTTCATTGTCTCCACATCTGGTCGTAAATCCTTTTGTTTGTTGCATTATTTTCTTATTGTCCCGCTCTGTATCAGATCTTTAAATTCCACTCTGAAGTCTTTAAAGGTGCCCTGCCACACAAAACCGTTTTTACTTGCATTTGTTGAAATCTGTTAGGTCCATATGTGTTTGTGTTATGTGGTGAATGTGAAAATGAACTGCTACCTCCTCTGTCAGCTCTAGCCCCTGAACAGAAATAAGCAGAGAAATCAGACCAATCACAAAAGCTGGTCAGTCTGACATCATGTTGCCTGAGCTCATTACTATTCATGAGCTCGCCCAGTTGCGCTGGGTAAAGGATGCTGACAGCCAGGCTCTCATTGGCTAGCTGTTAGCCAATCAGAGCAGCTTAGCTCGTTGAATATTAATGAGAACTGGCACAAATCGAGCAGAGTCTTCCTGCAGGCTTTCTATACCACGCTAGAATGGCTTGAAACAAGGTAACCAAGGTTACAGAGTCCATGGTAGAACTTCAGACATCACCACAAAGTCATGAAACACGTGTGGCAGGGCACCTTTAATGTCTCCATAGATGTAATCCTTCAGCTCCCAGATTGATTATCTGCCATCGTTTGTGCCTCTGGCGTCGGTGTTGAAGTTTTAAATCAGATTTGTTTGCTTTTTCCCGTCGTGTCTTCTTTCATGTATTCATCCCCTGCAAGTTTGCTTTGTCTTTGTTTCGGTTAACTTCAACTTATTTGCCAAATGTTTGGGGTTTCGAGGACATAGAGTTGTCACCCTGCCACCACCATGATCACATGATAAACCACACTTGATCTTCAAGTTGATCTTGAGTCAAACAACATCATATGTTGTGTAGATCTTCTCCACTGGAAGAGGCCTCATTAAGTCACAACATATCACAAGTTGGCAGAAGTTGGATGTCTTATTTCGTAAGATATCATAGGAATTGTGCAAACGTTTTCGTACAATATAATTCAAACCTGTTCATGAGAATGCAATGTATTACCAACTGAAGAGGACTGTGGTGTGGGAGGGACTGTCGTTCTCTCTCTCTGTCTGTGTAGCCTAAGTTCTGTGTTATACTATAACTGGATATAGTTCATCATGATATATTATGATATATTATGTGTGTGTATATATATATATATATATATATATATATATATATATAAATAAATTGTTTTTATTATATATTATATTTTAGTTCATTACCTATATTAGAAATCTGAATTATTAAGTTTGATATGGCATTTCTCTCTCTTTGAAATGGATTAAGCTAATTACCTTAATTTTTAAATTGAATTTCTTGATTAATAATTGTGAAACTGTGACATTTCCTTTGACAAAATATAATGACAAAATATCATGAAATCCCTAGTTGAAATTAAGTACCAGATATCTAAAATGAACTGTTCCACCAGGAAGAAATTAAGTGTTGATATCAAGAATTAAAACTTTAACGAGTCAGAAATTATTTGTAGATATCATTAGAATTGTTACTAGTCAAAATTACATTATGATATCTTGGCTTGGAATCAGAGACGGAGCGGCAATCAGTGAGTGGCCCCTCCCCAAATGGCATAGCCCTGGTCGGCCTATGATGTAAAGCCATCGAACACCTCTTTTATTCTTCGTCACATTTGGAAGTCTATCGGTAACATTTACAGACGGTGTGTGAGTCTAATGATGGAAAGCCAAAAAAGAAAAATGGAAAGGTCAGAGACGGTCAGACTCAAAAGGAAAGAAAGGGATCATGTTGCCGTCCTGTGTGTTGTTCATCCACCCAGAGGGCCAGTGGTCTATGAAATTCCCCGGTAGATTTTTTGGTCCCACTCCACCGCTGCTTGGAATTCTACGTAGTCAAAAGACAATGGACCTTTTTCACAGCAGACATGTTGACATGTCATAGTAGGAAAAGCACAGGTGTATTCAAAACCATTAATGATGGCTGCATTCCACTTAGGAGAGGTCCTGGTATTGTGCATGCTGACTCACTGAAATATCTCACTGGGACACTTGATGGAACTGAGCCATCATTAAGGTTATCAATTTCAGCTGTGCTTTTCCTACTATGACAAGTCAAAATGTCTGCTGTGAAAAAGGTCCATTGTTGATGTCTGCAATTGCTATTACCGCTACTGATAAATGTTGAAAGGACTTGCCATATATTGAAACCTGCTGAACAGCTGGGTCATAGACCTCAGCATTGATTTACACCAATAACTGTGATCTAGCAGTCTCACTCAAAGTCATTTTTTCAGGTTTTTCAGAAAACACAAAAAACTGAATGGCCTAAGACACACACTTGACATAGGCCATTATACTAAAGGTGTAGAATCACATGACTTGTTGTTCAACTGAGGATGTAGGCAATTTTACCAGAGGTGGCCAGCACCATGAGGAGATGATTTAGGCAAACAAATATCTTTTGTCAAAAAATGACTTAGGCCATTATTTTAGGAAGGTGACGATATGAATGTATACATGGTGTGCTAAACTGTACATGTACAAGAAGTTTATTTAGCACTTTTCTTTCCTTCCTTCCTCATTTCTTTCTTTCTTTCCTTTCCTTTAATTGAGTCTTTATATAGAAATCTAAGTTTTTTGATCGCCTAAATTATGATCTGGACAGTATGTCAGGGCATTAAAGACCTCGTCTGTTCTCATTATTTGTTTTTCGTGCAGCAGAACAGTTTTTACCAAATAGTGGAATTAAATTGTCATATACACAATGCAATGTAATTTATCATTACTTCTTTTTATGTCTGTGGAGTTGAATGTTAAGGTGGGGGTAAAAAGCACATTGCCATCTGGACAAATTATCTGTGGTGACTAAAACATTTTTATTTTTATGCTTGTTCCAAATGGTTAAAAAAAACATTGTGAGATATCTCGTTGAGTCTGATGTAAAGCCAAATGGGCGTCAGTGTTGTCAGAACCGTTCATCTCCCAAAATGTTTCATGACCCGAGTTGAATTCAAAACTTGACGTGTTTTACTGGGAAAGAATTAAGCTTTTCCTTTAAAGCTTTTTATTAACTGAGCAGGTCTTTGTGCACCCACCAACCAAACAAAGGCCAACATATTGAGTAATTCTTAGTGTTAGCTGATTTTACTGCAGTTCTACTTCATGTGATTATATTTAACAAATAAAACTGATTCATTAAAGTGATGGTTCGGAGTAATTTCACCCTAGGGTCCTTTGCACCATGACCTCGAGCCAAACACCCCCCCAGAAGCTTTTTTCACCTGTGTCTAACATTGGGAGAGTTAGTGTAGAGTAGCGTTATCAGTTGAATAGCTTAGCGTAAGGGCTAATGGATCCATGTTTGTATCTCGTAAGTTACCCCACTAATAATGCCCAAAATGATACCAAACTTCTACACTAGTACAAATAGGTTATCCTCTCATAAAACGATGGATTGGAAAGTTTATAAGTACACCAGAAGTTTATGTAAATCACACTTGCCTGTTGGCTTCTGCTCTCTCCTGCTACTGCAGTAAGACGAGTGCTTAGGGACCATCTACAAATTACAACACCGAAAAGAGATGCAACAAAAATATTTATTAATTTAACTTTTTCTTTTTTTTAAGTAAGTGCTGTAGTATAACTAGCAGGAGACAAGTTATAATTGAGGTAAGTTTGGAGACATTACCTTATTTAATCATTAAATTAATAATATTTATATATATAATATATATTTTTCTCTTTTCCGTGTTGTAATTTGAAGACGTCCCTAAGCACTCGTCTTTCTGCCGTTTCCCGGTGTGTGAGGCGTCCTCCCCTGGTGTGTGGTGTTTGCTTTCCCCGTTAATTTAATCTCCCTATAGACCATGCATCACGATGTCAATTAGTTGAAAGCCCGCAGCATCCGACTAAGAAGCTAAACGAGACTCTTTGCGTGAGTAACTTACGCCAAAGGACCCTGGCCAAGCATCTGTTTTTGACGCACTGCCAAAAGTACATTGTACATTGTACTTTTGGTACATTGTACTTTTGGCGTTACATTTGCCTTGAATCAGTACCATGAAGCATTTAGTCAACACATTCTGACAACTAGCAAATATAACCATTTCGTCTGCATACATAATCAAATATTGTGAGATTAAACACAACCTGACCTGCCATATTCTGGTCCAGTTTTTATCCAATTAATTTCCAACTGTATTGATGTGCTTGGATGCTATTGTTTTTGTTGCTGTGCTGTTGCTCTCACACACTATTCACATTGTTCTGATTATTATTTAGCAGGGACATCACGTCCTTTTTTGGGGCAGAGAGCGGGGAAATTCCATTGAACAGAAATGAGCCTTAATAGTTTCAGCCCATAGAGACCAGTGCAGCTATGTTTTTCTCTCACTACAAAATCTGGTGTGGAGTTACTCATCGACTGTCTTAATAGTTTGCAGTTCACTGATCACAGAGTCTTTTAATCCAAAGAACACATTGACAGTCATCCTCAACCATCCTAATTTTAAAAAGATTGTTTTTTTTGGGACTTTTCCGCCTTAAATTTTGACAGGACAGCTAGGTGAGAAAGGGGAGAAGACATGCAGGAAATCAAACCCTGGATCTCTGCGTCGAGGCATGTATATGTGCACCTGCTCTACCCACTGATCCAACCCGGCCACACTTTAAACTATACTCTTTCCCTAACCCAAACAAGTAGGTTTTATGCCTAAACCTAACAAAACCTTAACCATAGTGACGTCAGATCAGAAACTGTGTCGTTCTTGAGTTCTTGTGTCGTTCTTGTCGTCCATGAATTTTGTTGATTAATTTGGAGGACTTGTATGCCATAATCTATGGCGGGCTGATCCGTTCACATTGATTTTAAAATAGTCAATCAATCCAATGGTACCAGCACCTCTAAAACTCACAATTTAGGAGCGCATGCACGGTGTGAGAGACCAGAGAGGCTAGTGCTCCACATGCTGTGGGCACAATGATCTAAAATGTATTAATTATCAACAATTGAAACTCTGCTAAAACAACTGGAAACATCATTTGATGCCTGCCCTGCTATAAGAGTAAGAAATTACTTATTTCGGGCATATATATATACACTAGATCGCGCAATAAGCCAGAGATGTCGGAATCAAACTCGGCCAGATTTAATGATCTGGAGCATAAGCTTGATAAACTTTTGTAAATGCAAACAGCAGGAAATACACTTATGGCATCATTGGCTATGCAACTGGACTCCAGCGACAAGAAAGTGGAATTACTCACTAGGGAAGTGCATCAGCATGGAGTCCAGTTAGAGGATCACCAAAGTACAATTGAGGTGTTGAAGAAAGACCTTGCCCAGTATATATTGATCTACTGGAAAACAGGCAGCGGGAGAAGAAGGAGTTTGAAACGAGATGTAACCAATGAGGAAGTTACCTAAAAGTAAATAAGTTCATTTGAAGAGATCAGTGCTCTAACTGCAAAAGAGGAGCAACTGACCTTACCAAAAGCATGCTCTACAAGCAGGTAGACTTAGAAATGTATAGATGGATGTTAGTTATGGGTGTATGTTTGCTATGGGGTGTCTGTTCATTTGTCCTTTGTATGTCTAATATGTATGAGTGGCAGGAGTTGCGTCTTGTGTGTTCGGTTTCCTATTAAAGTTATATCAGTCTAGAACTTGGCCAAGTATATTTACCTTTATGTCCATCATACTAAATATTGGATAGTAGTCATATTAAAACTAACCCTAATAAATTCACTGTTACAACGTGGAACGTAAATGGTGTTAAAGACAGGGTAAAGCAACAAAAAGTCCTGCAACACTTAAAGAAATTGTCTTCAGATATAGTTTTTCTGCAAGAGTTGCATCTGAAACCTGGTGAGATTAAATTCCTAAAACAAAACAGTGGGTGGGAGAGGCATTCGAATCAACCTACACATCTAATAGCAGAGGAGCAGTTATTTTGATAAGAAAATCCTTGTCTTTTAACTTAATCTCAAAATACTCTAACACAGAGGGACGATATTTAATAGTTACGTGTGAAATTCACGGAGCTAAATTTACACAAATATACAAATATATTCTCTCCTTCCTCAGCTAATATGAAATATGTCAGAATTATTCTCATGCACAAAACAGCTATAGCTGTTTGGATTACATCTGTGTTTCCAGAGAAGGAGTAGAAGATGTAATCACATCTAAAATACAATATATAGTTATATCAGACCATGCTGCAGTTACATGCACTATTTGCCCGCCAACAAATAAAGTACTACAAAGAATCTGGAGAATGAACAGAAAAATACCTGAAAGATGAGGAGTTTATTGATTACGTAATAAAACATATTAATGAATTCATAACAATAAAAGTCACAACCAGTAAGGAGAAACTACCAGTTCATATTATATGGGATGCATTTAAAGAATATATTAGAGGGATCATTATTTCTTTTTCGGCTAGAAAGAAGGCAGAATTAAATAAAAAAAAGTTAAACAATTAGAGACCGATATCAGTCAAGCAGAACACCTACATAACAAATCTGGGGTAAGAAAGGATATGGAGTATCTGCAAGGATTGAAGCTACAATATGACCAACTGTTGCTAGAAAAAGCTAGTAATATTAGGTATAACATAAATAAATTAAGATGCACATCATCAAATAAGACAGGTAAGCAGTTATCCTCTATGGCAGTGGTTCTCAAACTTTTTTCAATAATTTACCCCCTTTGGAACAGTTTTTTTTGAGCGCAAATTCTTTTTGGTAGAAAAAAAAAGTCTCTATAAAGAGGAACAATACAGTGATTTCAGCGATAGATTTACTAAACAACAGCCTTGTACCCTGGAAGACATTTAAATGCTGGTGGAAAAAGGCAACATTAAAAAAAAAAAGACAAAACCTTGGAAAAAGGTCGAAATAAAATCTTAGTAGAAAGACGGAAGGCGTGTGTGTGTGTGTGTATTTGGGATGTGCGTGCGTGCGTGCGCAGGTGGATGGGTGGTTTGTGAGTCAAACTGCGTGCGTGCGTGCGTGCGTGCGTGGGTTTGTGTGTCAAACTGTGAGGAGGTGTGTATGTAAAAGTTGAGTAGAGGAATACTGTTACTACTAGGAGATGTATTCTGATTAGGAGATGTATTCTGATTGGAGTATGAAATTACACAGTATGCTGGTATTTGTATTACTTCTTGAGTTCTTCAGTTCACGATTTTCGAACCTGCTCTGGTTGGACGCAACAGCGGGGAAATGAGGCGCCACACGCCGGCCACAACAACGGGACGGACCGCCACATGTGGGACGCGATCACCGGGCGCAGGGGCACACGACGACGGGGAAATGAAACGCCACAACAGGACGGTTCTGGTTAGGAAGAGAATAAAACGCGGGACACGATTCCCAGTCTCCGGGGTGAAAGTCCCGTGTTGTTTGACACATCCACCCCCCCCCCGACCAACCTCCCTGCGCGGACTTTCGCCTTCTCGATACTACTCGCTACAGTAATCGTTCTGTGATCACGACCCCTGCAGCTCATTCAGAACGCAGCAGCTCGGCTTGTCTTCAGCCTCACCCCCAAGTTCTCCCACACTACACCGCTCCTCCGCTCTCTTTACCGGTTACCAGTTGCTGCCCGCATCCGCTTCAAGACACTAGTACTTTCATACAGTACACTAGTACTCTCATACAGTACACTAGTACTCTCATACAGTACACTAGTACTTACATACAGGGCCACGAGCGGATCAGCCCCAGCTTACATCCAGGACATGGTCCAACCATACACCCCAACCCCCCCACTCCGCTCTGCATCAGCCAAACTGCTTGCTGCCCCCTCACAGCGAGGGAGAAATAATCACTCAACCAGATCCTGTTCACTTTCCTGGCTCCTAAATGGTGGAACGAGCTCCCCACCGACATCAGGATGGCCGAAAGCCTATACATCTTCCACCGAAGGCTAAAAACACATCTCTTCACACTACACCTCGGATAAAAAAAAGAAAATTCTTGAAACTGTACTTTTATTTGTCTCTTTGTAGCTTTGCTTATTTAAAGCTAATGTTATGGCACTTACTACTTGTTGTCTGGAGTTTGAACCTTCACAGTTGAAAGCACTTAATTGTAAGTCGCTTTGGATAAAAGCCTCAGCTAAATGACATGTAATAAAAATATGCTTCCCGTTGAAAAACATCCCTTTAAAATTTGTAATCACCACACGAAAAAAAAAAAAAACATTATCGTTTCCTGTCCACGACTCAGTAGATTCAATAACGTGACCATTTCACGAACTGCCGTGGGACCGGGCTGATTTGTGAGGACTATGGTTAACTGCTCCTCAGATCTCTGCAGGGTGAATCCAGACAGCTAGCTAGACTATCTGTCTGTCTGTCTGTCTGTCTGTCTGTCTGTCTGTCTGTCTAACAGCTAGCTAGACTATCTGTCCAATCTGAGTTCTCTGTTGCACGACTAAAACTACTTTTGAACGTCCACATGTTCCACCAAAACTAGTTCCTTCCTGAGACTACTTAGCAGAGGCACCGTGGCTCCGTCCGGAGCTTAGCCCCGCCCACAACGATTGTGATTGGTTTAAAGCAATGCCAATAAACCAGAGCATGTTTTACTCCCATCCAGGAATGCTTTGTTGACTAGCCAGACCTTCCTCCACAGCACTGTGGAGGAGGGTCTGGCGATGTAGAGGACCTGAAGAGTTTTTTTTATTGTTTCCAAAGACCTCCTTCCTGAACATGGCTTAGATCCAGATACATTTTTCTCAAAAAAAATTGAAGAATGTCACCTTAGCTGTATCCATTCACAATAATATTATAACATACAAAAAAGTGTTATGTGGTAAATTCAGGCAATGTTACAGTGTACATAATATAATGCCATGATGCAGACTAAAATCAATGAGCTCTGAAGTGGGTTGCTGATGGAAACACAATAGATAACACTGTAGTAGAAATACAGGAGCTACTTGCAACTTTCAAAAAGTAAAATCAGTTGTTGGATGGTTCTGGTCCAAAAGCTCTACGATTCACCTAATCTAATTCACTCATGAAATGTTCAAAAATGAAATTGAAAATAGCTTTCCAATGTTTGATTGATGTCTGTTGTTGCTGCTCTGTACAGTTTTCAACAATTTATCAGTATAGTATATTATATTGACTGACAAAATGCTGCATTAATACATAGAGTGTACAGCAAAAGCACAGATTAGATTAGTTCTTATGAAACATTACTTCCATTTTTGTCCCTTTGATCTGAGGTATAAAGGATGATTCTCAGCTCCTTCTCCCTCCTCTTTCTCCTCTCCTTAATCTCAATCTCATTTTGCCTTCATTTCTCCTCATTTTCACCTTTCCTCACTTCCCTGCCATGTCATTTTCCCAAACACCCTCTTCATCATCTGACCTCTCTTCTCCTCATCATCTGACCTACCTCTCTTCTCCTCATCATCTGACCTCTCTTATCTTCATCATCTGACCTACCTCTCTTCTCCTCATCATCTGACCTCTCTTATCTTCATCATTTGACCTCTCTTCTCTTCATCATCTGACCTCTCTTCTCTTCCAACTTTTTCCTTTGCTTTCTTCCTTTTAAACCCTGTCCTTCTTTCTTTTGTTCCCTCCCTTTCTCTCTCTCTCTCTCTCTCTCCCTCTCTCTCTCTCTCTCTCTCTCTCTCTCTCTTTCTTTCTCTCTCTCTCTGTCTCTCTGTCTTCAGGTTGTTTGAGTACCATGGCCAGGTGTCTCCGGTCCCTCGGGTGGTGCCCGTCAAACGGCCGCGGCTAGCAGTGCCTCTGGTCCAGCGGGTCAGATCCTTACCGGTCAAACTGCTGGCACGTAACGCCTCGGTCCTCCCCACCAGCAACGGCAACAAACAGAGATGTAGGTCTATCTGTCTGTCTGTCTGTCTGTCTGTCTATCTTTTCTATCTCTCTATCTATCTATCTGTCTGTCTGTCTGTCTGTCTGTCTGTCTGTCTGTCTGTCTCTGTTAAATTCCTGGCAAAGTTTACTTTTTATTGATCCCCAGTGGGGAAATTACAATTTACACTCTGTTAGAAATCACTACACACAGGCCTGAAACACACTCACACGCACACACACACACACACACACACACACACACACACACACACACACACACACACACACACACACACACACACACACACACACACACACACATGCTCAGGACCTATTCATGCACAGAATGGAGAGATGTTAGAGTGAGTGGGCTGCCAGTGCTGGACCAGCTCCCTTAGTGGTTGGCTGCTGTTTCAAAGGTATTTAGAAAAACCTCACAAACTATACTCTCTTCTACAACATAATAATTATTTCTGCCCCCAAAAAACACCCCCATAAGTCATTTCTTCAAGCAGGAATTACGACTCATATATAGGAACCGGAATCAATAATATAAGTAGAATTGTTAAAATCTAAACGATACCCAACCCTAGCGTGCACTGCTGCGTCCTACAAAGCCATGCCCATCCAGCTGAAATACCACGTTTTAAGGGAGTCCTCATATAATACACTCCTGTGGCCAGTGTTGTGCCTGAACTCGTTCATATTTTGGGCGAACGTGAACTGAACGTACCGTATTACCGCCTGATGAACGTTACCGTGAACTGAACGTACCGTATTACCGCCTGATGAACGTTAACATGAACTGATCGTACCGTATTACCGCCTGATGAACGTTACCGTGAACTGAACGTACCGTATTAACGCCTGATGAACGTTACCGTGAACTGAACGTACCGTATTACCGCCTGATGAACGTTAACATGAACTGATCGTACCGTATTACCGCCTGATGAACGTTACCGTGAACTGAACGTACCGTATTAACGCCTGATGAACGTTACCGTGAACTGAACGTACCGTATTACCGCCTGATGAACGTTAACATGAACTGATCGTACCGTATTACCGCCTGATGAACGTTACCGTGAACTGAACGTACCGTATTACCGCCTGATGAACGTTAACATGAACTGAACGTACCGTATTACCGCCTGATGAACGTTAACATGAACTGATCGTACCGTATTACCGCCTGATGAACGTTACCGTGAACTGAACGTACCGTATTAACGCCTGATGAACGTTACCGTGAACTGAACGTACCGTATTACCGCCTGATGAACGTTACCGTGAACTCCTTCATTCTGGTGTCTGTGAACACCACGCTCTCTCAGTTTAACTTCGTCCAATAGGGTGCCAGATTTCTATAGAGCCTTCCAGGCCAAAACCAGGGCTAAAACACACCGTAAACAGGCCTTCATAGTGGAAAACACACCCAATCTGCCAACACCAGCCACCAGTGTCTCACCACCGTTTTATGACAAGCTCGGTGAGGATGGAAACATCTGACATTTCTGTGCAAACTTTGCCTGCCGGCTTTCAAAAATAAAATCTGCACTTACATCCACAGCAAACCTGAAACGGCACGTTGAACTGATTGGATATGAAGATGAAATCTGACGCATAGTTTCAGTGTTAAAACTGATCATTTTTCATCACTTCTAAATCATATCCTACCCACCTGCCCGACAAAAGAAGTGTGCAACAAAGCTTTCCTACAGTGTTAAAACTGATAAAATAATTGCTGTCTGTGGTTCTATATTTGGGCTGTGGCAATAATTTTGAAAACTAATAGCTCGCAGCAACATATGGAAAAAAATAACTATGAACTAAGTTCAATTTTGGAACTGTGAACTTTTTTGAAGTATGAACTATGAACTGAACTAGTTCATTTTAAAATTTGTGAACTGAACTTTGAACTAGTTCATGTAGAAAGTGAACTTTCCCAACACTCCTGTGGCTTGTATTTCCTGCCACCTTTAGTGGCGCTAATTTATGAAACATGTTATATGGGTCATATTAGAGCACATGTGTCAAACTCGAGGCCCGCGGGCCAAATCCGGCCCCTCGCTGATTTTGATCTGGCCTGCATATCAATTTAAGTTCACAATAAATTTTGGCCCGTCTAGTTTTTGGAGCTTTTTCAATGTTTTATCATTTTGTCGCTTTTTCTGAAGTTTTTGTCACTTTAGCAGACACTTTTGGTGCTTTTTTTTTTCGACGTTTTCATCACTTTTTCTGGTGCTTTTTAATTTGATGGCTTTAGTTACTTTTTCGGGGCTTTAGGGCAAACTGTAAGTGAGAAGGCTATATGAGACACGCAATAATCCAGTAAGAAATCCTGGACTTTTTCAATTAAATGAAAGCATGTGAATAAACTAAACATGTCTGGCCCTTGATGTGATTCTTATTTTCACGTGCGGCCCTTAGTGAATTTCAGTTTGACACCCCTGTATTAGAGGGTAGGAATAAACAACCTATACCGTTGTTTGGAGGACTGGATATTTTGAATATAATACTGGAGAAATCCAAGTCCAACCTAAACAACCAGTCCAATTTATTAGTTATATTCCAATAGAAAATGGTGTACGATGCATTAGCAATTACAGTAAATGCTGTTCAAATAAAGTTGTTGTGTTGGCAGTTTTAGTAAACAGAGAAATAGTCAAATTGTAGGATTCTGAATGTAAACAAAGTATATTAAAGGACAATTCCAGCACAAAATGACCCTAGGGGTTAATAACATATGTGTACAGAGTCGAAAGTTCTCTGGGACATGTTTTCATGCTAATCTAATGTGTCTGTAGCTTTAAACAAGCTACCGCTAACGCTAGTCTTTGGGGCAGAACGTAAATCTCTATTTCTACTCCACAAACAAAGCTCAAAATAGCACCACACTTCCAAGGTAGCAGAATGAGGGTCCCTACATGTCTATTGTATATTGAAATTGTTAAGAGGATAACCTAACATAACATTTGGTTTACATGTTGCAATTGTAATGTAAACATGAACGCTACTGTCTTCATAATCTATCTTTGTAAAAAACTGTCCGTACACTTACAGAGTTCTCAATGCTTGGGTTTACATGTAGTGTGGTGATATTTTGAGCCTTGTTAGTGGTGTAGAAATAGCGATTTACCATCTACCCCCGAAAGCTAGCATTAGGAGCTAACCACCGGTTTGCTGTAGCTTGTTTAAAGCTCCAGACACATTAGATTAGCATAAAAACATGTCCCAGAGAACGGTCGACTCGGTACACTTATGTTATTAACGACTAGGGTCATTTTGCGCCGGAATTGTCCTCTAAAGTTTAATCATCTTGTTACACCACCACATGCCATTAAAATCCCATTTCTCTCTGTCCTGTTCTGTCATTTTCTGTTTCTTCTCTCATATCTTCCATTATTTCCTGACGAGCTCCACCCTTGTGACCCAAACCTTCCCTTCATCTATCTTTCAAGTCTATGTTTTACATGTCAGTGGAAGGTTCAAGCATCAGGGCGACTGTTGTCACTTTATTTTTGCATTCTGCTCATTAAACATTCATTTCACATCATGCTCATATAGTGGATCTGAAGAGAGATGCTGACTCCCTGTCAGCTCCTTTCATATTTGACTTCAACCTGAACCTTATTTTTCTCAAACAGCACTTTTATTTTTCATCGAATTTCACTCTGTGCAGAGCTCACGAAGCAGTTTTCATGTCACTCATTTGAGTGTCTTTCTGTGTACTCATCAAACATGCCTACATTTGAACTGGATGTCTTCCAATAGGCATAAATCATCACATATATGATTATTGTGACAGAGACTGGGACTCCAGCTTAATACGATTATGACTGAGTAGCAAGATATGAATAAAACTGTCCAGCTTGATCCCACTAGGGGACTAAACTCATTTTAAAGGTACTAGAAAAACAAAAAACATCTTTTGAATCTTGTTCTTGATTTTAGTACATTAGTGTTTTAAGTCTATTTGGCACTTTCGTTTAAATATTGTATATAGTACATATTGGGCCTAATTTACTAACACTAGCGCAGTTTGCGCTGCGTCTGTTTATGCGAGTTCAGTAATAGCGCACGCTATGCTTCCACATTTTGCGTAGTATTTATCAACCCTGAAAACCCATCAGCCAATCAGCATCTTTCTCCGCCCACTAGACGTAAATTGCGCTGTAGCAAAGCGGTACTGGTGCTATGATATGGCTGGGTGCAGACTGCGATATTCCCACTGCTGATGCTATGACTGTTTGAAATGATCATGATGCCAATGTTTGTAATGTAGCGAGGAGTTTAACAACTGCTGGAATGGGATGTGAACGCTGAGTGGGAGATTCAATTTCATCTTTGATTTCTTCCAGTAACTCTAATGGCTGCTTGATCTGTAACGCTAAAGGATGTTGTGTTCACTGACAAAGGGTGATTCTTGTGTTACAAATATTTTCAGCCTCGCCTATGTCTTCGTCTTGCTCAAATTACTGTTGCCATTTCACCAGCGGCATAAAGGTCTATGAGGAAACTCGATTGCGGCTGGTTTAGACCTGCTTTAAGAGGCGGAGAATTTCCCCCGCAGAATAGAGGCGCGCTCTTACTGACAGTCTTTGTAAATACCACGGAATATATAATTAGGGGCACTTTGCGCTTATCCTCCCACCTTTTCGGGTGGAACTCCCACTTTCCCCACGACCCTCCCACGATCGCATATTGAAAGCGCAACTTGTCTCTTCTCGCTCATGTGGCAGGCAATCTGCGATTTTACCCAAGTGCGCCTTGTTTGTAAATAGCCCGCATTGGTTACGTCCGTCTTTGCGACCAATTAGCGCCTGGAAACAGGCGCAAATGGCTTGATAAATCTAGCCCATTGTGTCTGTAACTGATGTTGTGTATTGTCTTAACAGGTCTCTCTTGAGAATGAGACCCTGTGTCTCGGTGAGATTACCGGTATCAATAAAGGTTAAATATAAAAATTAAAACGGAACCATATTTGCTTCTGGTGTCCCCTAACCTGACTCCACCAGATGGATCGCTTCCCATTTGCTCGGCATATCCATCTGGGAACTTTCCCTTGGAGAACTTTTGGGAAGGGACGAAAATCCTGGTTAGCTGATTGGATAAACCATCTGTCTATCACCACCTATAGTTGGTGATAGACGGGCCAAATCAACCCATCTGATCAAACTCTTGATGAAACCAGTCGGGAGAAGAGCAGAAACATCTTTTCCTCCAAGAAAAGCCTCCAGTGCCGTTTTTTGCTCTTCTTTCAATGAAGGAATACTTTCTAATTCAGATAAAACTTGCGCGATAGCTACGCTCAAAACCAACGCTGATTCGCCGGTCGTTTGGCGAACGGCTCCAAATTTTCTCTACCTCAAGACGCCAGACTGATCTGCGAGGAGAAAACTGGAGCTCGCCAGATCAGGACGGTCTCATGAAGCTAGGTGTCCACCAGGTATCTTCATAAATCTGCACTTGCTAGCCAACACTCCCTCATAAACGTCACATACCACCATTCAATTAACTGCCACACGATGGCGGTTTAATCATGTGACCGTAATATTTAACGCAACGTGTGCAGTTGTAAATGCGTAGTACACGTTGTGAAATGGAACTAGTAACGTTTAGACAGCACAGATACTTAGAGTTAGCGTTAGTGACGCCATGTGTGCGCGATGTGCACAAGCCTAGGAGCATTTTACTAATGCTCTGTTAAAATAACAATGATATGCTGCGTTATTGACTTTAGACCAGGTTTTTGTTGCTCAATGGCGCGATCACTTCCCGCTGCGTCAAGATAGGAATACTCCCAGAATGCACACACAACACACCTCCCTGTAAGACCAGCACGCCCAGAATGCACCTGAACACACCTCCCTTTAAACTAGAAAAGACACTTGCGCCGGGCTTTGCACTGTGCTGGCTTTAAGATAGGGCCCTTGGTCTTGTCTCGGTCTCGATACACTCTGGTCTTTGTGATGATTTGGTCTCGGTTTAGGTTGTCTTGACTACAAAACTGCCACCCCCCCACCTCAGCCTACCTCCTTACGCAAAATGTGGCGTTCTTTTACTTTGTCACCTCACTTCCTTGTTTGCTCTCACGATAATTACTACAGCCAGGACAGGTCGCCGCCTAACAAGAAACGTAATTGTGGGTCTTTATGAGCTGCTCGCACAATTAACCCATACGATTGTTTTCTGGGTGAGGACGGGCTGCAGCAACGTACTGTATTTATATTTTTATTTTTTAATCTGAACCAGGATTTGCTATTGAAACCATAGAACATACCAATTCTAACCATGAGTCTCAAAGCCTACTACTGGCTATACATTTGCACTGTTTTAAACTAACATGCTCTTGACTTACGAGTAAATGGGATCCAGACGAGGTTAAAATGATGTGAACTGTTAAACTTTAGCTTTGACAGGTGGTGCATTAAATTTGGATTTCAAGTCTTGTTGTAAATGCCGGAAAATGCACATCACATTTTTTTGGCACTTAACTAGTTCCATATTTTTCCACATAAAAACTTCATTCAAACATCAAAACGTTCAGCTCAATTAGGACATGTGCACTATTACTCCTACTATTCATATGTGCCTTTGATTCTTTTCTGAGACATTCCACATGCGTCTCCAGGAGCATTATGTGCTCCCGGTGTTTAAATCCTCACTGACAGCCTTGAGGATAGAGAAACTGAGCGGACAGCAGAACAATTGATGTCTGGACTTCTCTCGCTCATCTGTTGTTGAGCTACTTTTAGGCAAATTGAGCTCAAAACTTACCAGGAATTCTACGTATTTGTATTATTTGTTTTTAAGCAAATGTATTGGCAAAGGGGCAACCAGAGCAACCGCGTCTTCTTTGGTCTGAACTTGGAGACTAACACTGCCACCCAAACTAGGGTTAGGGTTTTCATTTTACTGTATGTTAGATAGGGTTTACTGTGTTGACAAAATGTCAGAATTTGAAACCAGAGTGGGAGGAGTTTTAATAGATCAGACTGTTCATGCAATGAGGACTTCTTTAGATTTACTAACACTACAAACACACACACACACACACACAGAGACACACACATACACACATACACACACATGGAGACAGTTGGTGAAATAAGGAAGTAATTATGACTTTATTGTAGTGAAACCAAAAGAGCCACCAGATGTGTTGCATGACTCCAGTTGTTCTGAATTGATTTTACAATTAAATAAAATGTCCCACAGAGGTAAAAATCAAATAAAGCAGATACTACATAGTTACTAAATAAACAATCAATAACATCGCCTACAAAAATTTAAACTATTATCAAAACCATTTAAAAGCTGTGTTTGTTTTCAATGTATCTCATAGATTGTATCTGAATTTAGGGATTTTTTTTAGCCTGGTTGACCCCAGACCCTTCTCAGCTGAAACTGAGAGTGGGGAAGCTTCATTCACAGCCCATTTCCAAAGGGGCGTCACCAACGGACGCCGCTCAAATGCACTTCGTAAGCCGCCATGTTGAATGTAAACAAAAAGCTGCTCGCCGTCGCTGAGCTATCGTCATTGTGTAAAGCCCGCCTCAAGGGTTGTGATTGGTGTAGAGCCCGCCTCAAGGGTTGTGATTGGTGTAGAGCCCGCCTCAAGGGTTGTGATTGGTGTAAAGCCCGCCTCAACGGTTGTGATTGGTGTAAAGCCCGCCTCAACGGTTGTGATTGGTGTAAAGCCCTCCTCAACGGTTGTGATTGGTGTAGAGCCCGCCTCAACGGTTGTGATTGGTGTAGAGCCCGCCTCAACGGTTGTGATTGGTGTACAGCCCACCTCAACGGTTGTGATTGGTGTAGAGCCCGCCTTGATGGTTGTGATTGGTGTAGAGCCCGCCTCAATGGTTGTGATTGGTGTAGAGCCCGCCTCAACGGTTGTGATTGGTGTAGAGCCCGCCTCAACAGTTGTTATTGGTCTAAAGCCTGCCCCAACGGTTGTGATTGGTGTAAAGCCCGCCCCAATGGTTGTGATTGGTGTAGAGCCCGCCCCAATGGTTGTGATTGGTGTAAAGCCCGCCTCAATGGTTGTGATTGGTGTAAAGCCCGCCCCAATGGTTGTGATTGGTGTAAAGCCCGCCCCAATGGTTGTGATTGGTGTAGAGCCCTCCTCAATGGTTGTGATTGGTGAAAAGCCCGCCTCAACGGTTGTGATTGGTGTAAAGCCCTCCTCAATGGTTGTGGTTGGTGAAAAGCCCGCCTCAACGGTTGTGATTGGTGAAAAGCCCGCCTCAACGGTTGTGATTGGTGTAAAGCCCTCCTCAATGGTTGTGATTGGTGAAAAGCCCGCCTCAATGGTTGTGATTGGTGAAAAGCCCGCCTCAACGGTTGTGATTGGTGCCTCGATTTGGAAAAACTGAAAATGGGCTTCAATGGGCTCTTGGCCAGACAGACTTGCAGAGCAAATCTCAAATTTGCCAGAAGTTTGTCAGGGTTTACCCAGGCTAGATGTTTTTGTGAATGGTTCCTGGACGCAATATTTTCCCACTATGGCCACGCCAAGAACCGCCCTTCAGTAGCATTTATTGGCCAGGCGTCCATGCTTACGCAAGGTAACGTAACCTGATTTGTTCAGGTCCTATCCCCTGACCAATCGGCTATCCTAACCTTAACCACTCGAGGTCAAATGCCTAACCCCAACCAATCGAGCTGCTATGGCCTAGTGGGATTCGTAATTTTGCTTCCTGTACTATGTAAAAGCGCTTTGAGTAGTCGTTAAGACTAGAAAAGCGCTATATAAAAACAGTCCATTTACATTTACGGCGTAGGCTCTGCATAGAACCATAAGTCAGCATTAAGTTGTCAAATATTTTCAGGTTAAAACAGTTAAAATGTCACTTTGACCCACAGCAGGGTAGCTCAGTATGTGTTGGCCAGAATGAAATGAAATCTGGTTTACATACTCATGGTTCCCAGATGATTCATGATGTTTAGATTGATTCCTGACATTTTTCAAACTGTACAAAACCCTTAAATGGGCAAGCATAAATAAATTTGATGGCAAAATTATTCGTTGCTATTTTGAAGCAGAAATTCCCTGAAAACATGTGTACACTGGTGAATTTATGAACAATACACATTTGAAATTAAATCAATAAGAGAGTAATCAATGTTGCCCACCTTTATTCTATTATATCTGTAGAACAGCTGAGCTAAACTGTCTGTCTGTCTGTCTGTGTGTGTGTGTGTCTGTGCATAAGTGTAAAACTGTCCAAGAGACAGATGAGAGAGAGAGAGAGGGAGTAATAGAGGGAGAGAGGGAGACAGAAACAGAGACAGAGAAAGAGATAGACAGAGAGAGAGGGAGAGAGAGAGAGAGAAAGAAAGTAATAGAGAGAGAGACACAGAGAGAGAGAGAGGGAGTAAGAGAGGAACAGAGAGAGAGAAAGATAGAGAGGGAGAGCGCAAGAGAGACAGAGAGAGAGACAGAGAGAGAGATAGACAGAGAGTCACCCCACAGTCACATTAGCTACATAAGAGAGCGACATGCACTCGCTTGTGGGCGCTCCTGGGCGTGCCTAGCCTACTCCTGGTTGCTTGGCAACAGCAAACAGAAATTCTCCGGTGCTATCCAATCCAATCCAACTTTATTTATAGAGCGCATTTCACAGATTAAAAAAACCAACAAAGCGCTTTACAAGGTACATACAAACATACATGGGGTAAAGAAAATACAGCATGACATGAGGAGAGACGAGGAGAAAAAGGCAACTCCCAGACTATGCCCCCACTAGGAGCACAGGTGCTACCTTCAAGCACGTCTTAAAAGTTACTTCAGAGGTATTGTTAAGTCACAAGAACGATGTTTTTGGATTTAAAAGTATGTATTTCTCGATAAAAGTAACAAAATATATGAGATAAAATGCCAAATATATCGGATACAGAAATACGATGTCCTGAAGCGTTTCTGCCATCTTGAATTATTTTCTTCGACTCCAAGGGGGTAAGCTTCACTTCAGAACTCGAACCTCCGATGGCGCCATTTTGTTGCTACAAAGGTATCACCTCCTGTTAGCATTCCACTGACCACCATTTTTTTTTTACGTCACTTGACTGTGAATAACTTTACATCTGAAGCGTTTAAAGACTCTATTTGTCCATTGTTTATTTCTAAAGAAACACGACAATGTATAAAAGGCTCCATTACCTTGTACCTCACGTTATGGCTCCGTAGCAGACGTTTTTGTAAAAATAGGCTAACGATTGTGTCATAACCACGAGACTTACTGTCACAGAGTAGAGGAATTACCGTATAGTACAGGAGAAGCTTGCAGGCAGTTTCGACTTACATTAGCTGTTTAGGTTTAATTGCTAATGTTAACTAGCATGTTAGTGATCAGTAATTAGCTTGTGCCTATGTTATCTCCTTACATATACCTACGCTCTCCGTCTCTGTAAGATTGGGAATGATTGAGATTTCTCTCGGCACAGCTACCAGAAGACTTCACACTTTCAGACAGGTTGCTCACGTCACATTTACGTTGTCTCTCTCAGTTGGAGGCTGCTCAGTAAAGCAAGAGATCACCGCAAAAGTGCTTCTAATATCCTTCACTGGTCTCCGTCCAGAGCAACGGGATCTATTGGTCCATTATATAATATGTCAATGTTCGACTCGAGCCACTGACCTACTTCACACTGCCTTCACTCCGATTGGCTGTCGCTTTGTCGCATCGCTCAGCATTTGCATAAAATAGACTTCTTGTCTATTTCGGCCCCGGCTTGCTCATGGCAGCGGCGAGCTCGTCGCTTGTCGCTGGCAAACAGCCACTCGCATTGAAAATGAATGGCAGCCTGTCGCTTTGTCTCTGTCTCTTGTAGCTAATGTGACTGTGGGGTAATAGAGAGAGAGAGACAGAGACAGAGAGAGAGAGAGGGAGAGAGAGAGGTTAAACGAATGAGATGAGGCAGACAAGAGGTGTGAGGAGAGAAATCATAGGAAAGAGAAAACTAGTTGAAAAGAAAAGGAGGGAATACTGAGAGACACACACACAGACACACACACACTGTCTTTCTCACACACACACACACACACAAAAACAAAACTAAATCACTCTAAAATAGCCTATCATAATCGTGAAAAATATAACAACAATTACCTCATGGCCAGTGTCTTTGTCCCAAGCCCCCAGGAACAGCGCCATGTCTTAAAGGTCCCATGGCATGAATATTTCACTTTATGAGGTTTTTTTAACATTAATATGAGTTCCCCCAGCCTGCCTATGGCCCCCCAGTGGCTAGAAATGGTGATAGGTGTAAACCGAGCCCTGGGTATCCTGCTCTGCCTTTGAGAAAATGAAAGCTCAGATGGGCCAATCAGGAATCTTCTCCTTATGAGGTCATAAGGAGCAAGGTTACCTCCCCTTTCTCTTCTTTGCCTGCCCAGAGAATTTGGTCGGGACCACTAAGGTCTATATAAAAGAGACTTCAGATACAGTATTAGGGGACCACTAAGGTCTATATAAAAGCATCCAAAGAGCACCATGTCAGGGGACCTTTAACGACACCATGGGCTTAGTGGATAATGGTGGTACTGCACCCTATTGCCCAGAAAGACTTTTCCCAGAGACTTTGCATGGCGAAAGAAACTTCTATATTTCAGCGGATAATTTTTTTTACGGGTACATCAACTTACCAGCCCGAATACTTAAGGGGTCCTTGTTTAAAACGTCACGTTTTTAACATTTTTAACATTCACTAGTAGCCGAATCCAGAGATGTTAAACTAGGCATGATGAACGTGCATAATGGATGTAAGCAGACTGCACATGCTCATATGACTGTTCTCCTGAGGTCCTGTAGCTGTAATAATGGATACATGCTCAGTAAGGGAGGAGAGAGGGAGGAATGAGGGAGGAGCCCTTACACTCTAGGTTACGTAAGACATTTTCAATGGCAATCACATCATAGCCACGCCCTAAAACACCTCCTGCTTTATCATCGATTTTAAAATCAACGAGACCAAAATTTAAAAAATTAACATCATTCTGTGTTGCAGAAGACTGAAAACTAGCGATTGAGACCATAAACTCATTATGAAAATGTTTACTGAGGTCATAAATCAAAGTGAGAAGTGGGTCACTTTCTCATCGACTTCTACAGAAACAGACCTCCTTTTGCAACCGCACGTGTCACCCCCTGCAGGAATTCAGATATAATGCAGGTTTAAGGAGTCTCCCCCTGCAGAAATTCAGATATAATGCAGGTTTAAGGTGTCTCCCCCTGCAGGAATTCAGATATAATACAGGTTTAAGGGGTCTCCCCCTGCAGGAATTCAGATATAACGCAGGTTTAAGGAGTCTCCCCCTGCAGGAATTCAGATATAATGCAGGCTTAAGGAGTCTCCCCCTGCAGGAATTCAGATATAACGCAGGTTTAAGGAGTCTTCCCCTGCTGGAATTCAGATATAATGCAGGTTTAAGGAGTCTCCCCCTGTAGGAATTCAGAGAGAAAGCAGGTTTAAGGAGTCTCCCCCTGCAGGAATTCAGATATAATGCAGGTTTAAGGAGTCTCCCCCTGCAGGAATTCAGATATAATGCAGGTTTAAGGAGTCTCCCCCTGCAGGAATTCAGATATAATGCAGGTTTAAGGAGTCTCCCCCTGCAGGAATTCAGATATAATGCAGGTTTAAGGAGTCTCCCCCTGCAGGAATTCAGATATAATGCAGGTTTAAGGAGTCTCCCCCTGCAGGAATTCAGATATAATGCAGGTTTAAGGAGTCTCCCCTGCAGGAATTCAGATATAATGCAGGTTTAAGGAGTCTCCCCCTGTAGGAATTCAGAGAGAAAGCAGGTTTAAGGAGTCTCCCCCTGTAGGAATTCAGATATAATGCAGGTTTAAGGAGTCTCCCCCTGCAGGAATTCAGATATAATGCAGGTTTAAGGAGTCTCCCCCTGCAGGAATTCAGATATAATGCAGGTTTAAGGAGTCTCCCCCTGCAGGAATTCAGATATAATGCAGGTTTAAGGAGTCTCCCCCTGCAGGAATTCAGATATAATGCAGGTTGCATTTGCAACACTTCGCCGAACCGGATGCGGTGTCGGTTAGGGTCGTTACAGAGTCAACGCATCGCTATGCTTCGCCAAATGTGTCGTCCCAGTTTTTGATACGTGACGCGCCGATGCGCAAAATACTATGCATTGTTGGTGGGGGCGACACTGCACGTATTGTACATTACCCAAAAACATTGAATCAACTTAGCTGAGCAAATTCATCAAACATAGGACTACTGAGTCACATTTTTCGGTATGTATCAACGTTGTGTGTGTGTGTGTGTGTGTGTGTGTGTGTGTGTGTGTGTGTGTGTGTGTGTGTGTAGTCTATGCTGTGTGCCCTCCTAAAGAGGCTGAAATAGCCTACAGCAGGAGAGAGAGAGAGAGACCCAAATGTATTTATATATTTTTAAAACCTGCTAAACCATGTTTAAGCCACCTTTTATCAATGTATTGGTCAGTGCTACCCAATCGTAGACACACTGTACTGGTGAGGAAACACGCCAGCATCTGATAAACAGAAGTCAGCCAGCCAGCTGCCGCTCTCTCCGGGAGGGTCTGGCTCTGCCGACCGAACACCGTGGAGCACTCTGTTGCCCCCTGTTGCGTGGGCGGTGTATTGCATTTCACGTATCGCCCGTGACGCTTGCGTCTACTTGCGTCTACTGTTTAGACTATGAACGGGAGCGCGTTGCTCGCGTTGACTCTAGCGGCCCTTAATATTAAAAGTCTATGCTGCAACCACATAATGCTCCTGCCCCTTAGCTCCTCCACCTACAGCCTGTTAAATGACTGTATCCCCCAAGATACAGACACTCTTTAAGACAGATTTCCATGAGCTAGATGAACCTTTTCCATCTTGGAAGAGTGAGTCCATGAACTCCTCCTGCCTGTTGTTGAAGTCAGTCACACTGGACTAGGATTTGAACAATGTCTCTAAACTCAGTCAGGCTCCTCAGGATCCAGCCTTCGTCCAATAAAAATGTACAGCAATATATCATCATCTCAAAACATTTCGAAACTTGTAACAATGCAAAGGTCAGGATTGCTCTCTGCAGACTTATTAATCATTATGAACGTCTCTGTCTCTCTCTGTCTGTCTCTTAACCCCATATCTTTCTCTGTCTGTCTGTCTTTTCTCTGTCTCTGTCTGTCTCTCAACCCCATATCTTTCTCTGTCTCTGTCTCTCTTCCAGCAGTGAAAGGTGCAGAGCTTCAGGCGATCAAGTCAGAGTTGACTCAGATTAAAGCCAACATCGAATCTTTGCTGGGCAGACTGGAGCAGATCACAGACGACACACACATCACCGCCACAGGTGTGACACACACACACACACACACACACACACACACACATCACCGCCACAGGTGTGACACACACACATACACACACACACACACATTCTCTCACTCTCTCTCACTCTCACACACACACACACCAACCCAGTCTCACGTCAGTTCGTGATGGCATTACGAAATTAAATCTATTAGAACGTGATACCCTCACGTTATTGTGAAGATTTACGTTTTGGGGTCACGTTTTTTATACTAATGTATTTCAATGAGAAGCATCTTACGTAATCACAGCACGAAACTTTCTGCCAGTCGGGCTGCAGCAGAGAAGCTGGATACAGCTTTGATATTATTGGTATTTTTAGCCCAATAATCGCTGTTTTAATCAACATTTATGCACCAGATCTTATCACGGTTTATATGTATTTCTTTTAATGTTATTATTTCGGTCTATTTCGGCCAGGGAAGCTGGATTGCTTTGTTGTTTATTGATATTTTTAAAACTATAACGCTACATCTTTCAACATGTTTTTAGCTGTTATAATGGTATGCATTTCTTTATTTTAATAATATTATTTCGGTCTTATTACCGGTGAAATATTACAGTAAATTACAGTTATAGCGACTACAACAACGACGGGGTGATCAGGACCCCGACGCCAATCTTCTTCTAGCGGATTTATTGATAGCTCTCCTCCAGAGGGAACAGAACTGTGTCCATGGCAACGCTCTGCTATGCATGGCAACGGTGTGTTATACTTAGCAACGGTCTGTTATCAAGAAAATAACAGACCGCATTGTACATTAGAATTCAAGCAAGCCATGTAATAAATATAATATATATAATCAGTGGTTTTGTCACCAGCAACAACACGTTGCTCAGTTTTGTTCCAGTAAGTTATGCACCGTAATAACGTTTTAAAAAAATCAGCTGAAGACTCCGGAAGTGACGTCGTAATTACCGCTCGGGCGGGTAGAAAAGATACAAATACATAATATTCGTAATATTGATGTTTTTGTCTAACGTTGTATTTGAGGAGTTAAACAATAAAGATAGCATCAATAATAAAATACAGTTTCATGTATTTGTCTCATGTATTGAAACAGAATGAAGCCCACTCACGGCAGACAGCAGAAACAGGAGCCCAACACGTCCTCCCACCCCGGAAGAACTACAAGTGCTCAAGCTTTGTAACAGATTCTGGGCCGCGTCTATAGTGGGAGTTGTAGTTTTTAAACATATTGGTATATTTCTCATAAGTAGAAGTTGGTAGTGTAGAATTTTAGATACACCATGGGGTTTTTTGGGATGGGGAACACACCGGTGTCATCAGATTTTAAAAATAGCATCATTAAATAGGTGAAAATAGCTTATTACCATATTTGACAGTGCTTACAGTGGATAAACTTTGGAGACCATAGCTGAGGTCCAGAGCTTTCTATAACAGCTGGTTTTATGTGTGTAGCACCTTCTGTTGCTAAATGACAAGCCTTCAAACATGGACTGGGTTCAAGGTTCAGAGGTCAATATTTCAAAGCAGGAGTAATGTATGCTCTCCAGACTGACATATGTTACTCTCCAGGTTGAGACCTTTCCAACGATGTGTTCGCTATAGTCCTACGACAAGGTTTTCATTTTCACATATCATAGGGACCATTTTGCAAGCTATAGGCCTACTTTATTGTCCCCAGAGGGATATTTGCCTTGAGTTCAAATGCTTCACAAATAACGCTTGACATATGTATATGATATGTAGTCAGATTGAAGCACATCACACGGCCACAATCTATTGCTCATCTTTCACAAACAGTGAGCAACACACAACCCTATATGCATCATATCATGAAGCTATTCCCTGCAGCCTCAAGCAACATTATTTAAAGTTTTAATTGAGGTAGGTCCAAATTAGTGCTATAGTTTAGAATTATTTAGTTTACATTAGGGTACCCATTTCTTCCGACAGAGGATAAGAGCTACTTGGCATGGAGAATAAATATTGATCAGACCATATTCTCTGTGCTCCCCTTACAAGTAAGCTTTAAATGAGATGTTTTTAGATATTGCTGACATATTAAAATGCTCTGTAATGCAGCCTTGTATAACATAAACCCTCTGATTCACTGTGAGTGTCTGCTCTAAATGATAAGTCACACTTTCAACACAGGCCTTCCAGCCAAAGGTGTTATATATACACACCAAGGTGCTATAGGAGCAGAGTCGATTGATTGGTTCATCATTTATGACATCTGATACCCTCTGACCCATGTCACGACCAACTCCACGAGCAACTATAATCTGTCCCAGCCACGCTCGCGTCTAAAGTCAAGAGGAGACCGTGCCTTCGCTGTTGTTGGTCCTAGGCTGTGAAATAGCCTCCCCGTCTCCTTGAGATCGCTGTCCTCTTTATATGAGTTTAAACTCAAACTAAAGTTTTATCTCTTGGAGCGTGCATTTCTCTAAATTCTTATTTTTATTTATGTTTTCTGCTGTCTGAAGGATGTTTTATTCTCTTTCCTGACTCTTGTTATGTGAAGCACAGTGGTCAACTTCTGTTGTGTTTACTTGTGCTATACAAATACATGAAATTAATGAATGAATGAAACTCCTCATTTTGTGAAATGGTTGAATGAGATTGTTGGTTTGGCACCACATTCTGGTCTCTATTTTAGCAGAATATGCAAAAGTACTTGTGTCTGTGTGCAGTAGGCTGAGGTAGAAGTGTGCCAAAAATGCCAAAACACATGTTTGTGTACACATACCCATACAAAGCTATACATCTCTGTGAACAAAAACCTCAGCAAAAATCTGCTTAAAATGTTCCTAAAACTAGCCCCTTCTTAATTTTGAAAAGGTAGTCTCAAAGGTTATAGCTACAAGCTGTAACCATGCTGATTGATATGAGGATCATCTTTTGAATAATAAATATGATAGGCCTACCATAAATTATTTAAAAAAAGTCAGTTATTTAAAACAACTAATAATGCAGTGTGATGTTAAATCAAATTAAGTCCCACACATAAATATACTCATGTTTTTTCCCCTTTAGTCTTTGCTATTAACATTCATCAACTGCAAAATTTGAAAATTGCGTTTTTAAATAACTATGCATGGAAAATAAAATGAAAAATGCTTCTCTTTGTAAGTAGTTTATTTTTAGTTTTTCACAACAGTAGCCTACAAGTCAAAACAAATGCCCATTAGTCCACCAAGCCATGAGGCTGTAGTTCTAAACACTCAACTGTAGTTTGTTTATCTAGGCCTAGTATTTTTCTGCGACAAGGCAAATCAAAGTGCTTAGCATAAAACACTATTTTTTCATTATTGGTATTTTTATTGTATAAATTCTCACATACAACGTGCAGCAATTTGTTTTATTTTTTTACGTGCAGCAATCTTTTCTATCCACTGAGTGGTAATTACTACGTCACTTCAGGAGTCTTCAGCTGATGTCATTTAGCAACAGAAGGTGCAACACACATAAAACCAGCTGTTATAGAAAGCTCTGGACCTCAGCTATCATGTAGATATGGTCTCCAAAGTTTATCCACTGTAAGCACTGTCAAATATGGTAAAAAGCTATTTTCACCTATTTAATTATGATATTTTTAAAATCTGATGACACCGGTGTGTTCCCCATCCCCAAAAACCCCAGGGTGTATCTAAAATTCTACACTACCAACTTCTACTTATGAGAAATATACCAATATATTTAAAAAATACAACTCCCATTATAGACGCGGCCCAGAATCTGTTACAAAGCTTGAGCACTTGTAGTTCTTCCGGGGTGGGAGGACGTCTTGGGCTCCTGTTTCTGCTGTCTGCCGTGAGTGGGCTTCATTCTGTTTCAATACATGAGACAAATACATGAAACTGTATTTTATTATTGATGCTATCTTTATTGTTTAACTCCTCAAATACAACGTTAGACAAAAACATCAATATTACGAATATTATGTATTTGTATTTTTTTTACCACGTATTGGGTACGACGTCACTTCGAGTGTTTTCAGCTGATTTTTTTAAAATGTTATTACGGTGCATAACTTACTGGAACAAAACTGAGCAACGTGTTGTTGCTGGTGACAAAACTACTGATTATATATATTATATTTATTACATGGCTTGCTTATATTCTAATGTACAATGCGGTCTGTTATTTTCTTGATAACAGACCGTTGCTAAGTATAACACACCGTTGCCATGCATAGCAGAGCGTTGCCATGGACACAGTTCTGTTCCCTCTAGAGGAGAGCTATCAATCAATCCGCTAGAAGAAGATTGGCGTCGGGTCCTGATCTCCCCGTCGTTGTTGTAGTCGCTATAACAACGCTCTACGTGATCCCTTACGTACATTGAAGCGATACTGGCGTTATAGACCCGCTGATCGCTGTCTGATTCTGTGAATGAATGCCCGCATTGCGACTTGGGACATCGGCTTTGAATGCGCCCAGCTCGGCTCATTTCGTAGCCTACCGTTCTGTCTTATTTACTGTAATATTTCACCGGTAATAAGACCGAAATAATATTATTAAAATAAAGAAATGCATACCATGATAACAGCTAAATACATGTTGAAAGATGTAGCGTTATAGTTTTAAAAATATCAATAAACAACAAAGCAATCCAGCTTCCCTGGCCGAAATAGACCGAAATAATAACATTAAAAGAAATACATATAAACCGTGATAAGATCTGGTGAATAAATGTTGATTAAAACAGCGATTATTGGGCTAAAAATACCAATAATATCAAAGCTGTATCCAGCTTCTCTGCTCCAGCCCGACTGGCAGAAAGTTTCGTGCTGTGATTACGTAAGATGCTTCTCATTGAAATACATTAGTATAAAAAATGTGACCCCAACACGTAAATCTTCACAATAACGTGAGGGTATCACGTTCTAATAGATTTAATTTCGTAATGCCATCACGAACTGACGTGAGACTGGGTTGCACACACACAGGCACAGACACACAGACACACACAGACAAATAGACAGACACACACACACATACACACACACTTTCTCACACACACACACACACACACACTCTCTCTCTCACACACACTCACGCACACACACTCTCTCTCTCTCTCTCTCTCTCTCTCTCTCTCTCTCTCACACACACACACACACACACACACACACACACACACACACACACACACACACACACACACACACACACACACACACACAGTCCCTCTCTCTCTCTCTCTCACACACACACACACACAGAAAAAACACTGATGTTACTTCCTGTGATGTCTTCTATAAACATATGTGCCTTTTTTTTTATATCCCAACTCAGTGGAAGAAGTTTTTTATACATTATAAATCAGGCCCAACTTATGATGAAATACCTGCTGAAACTAAGACACTCTGCCAAGGGAAAGATGCCAAAGACACAATTCCTGTGCAAGGGAAAATATGCCCAGGTAGTGATGAAAGAAATGTATTTCTTTTGGAAAAGTTACAAATCTTTCTTATTGTATTTGAAGGTGATGTTCAGGTTTAGCTCAGCTCTGCCTGTCTTTACTTAAAGGGGCACAATGTAGGTTGGGCCATTTCGTCTGTTTTCTGGCTTTTTGCTGGCAAGTTTCTCTATAGAGCCCCCCTACAGGTTTCTCTATAGAGCCCCCCCTACAGGTCTCTCTATAGAGTCCCCATACAGGTTTCTCTATAGAGTCCCCCTACAGGTTTCTCTATAGAGCCCCCCTACAGGTTTCTCTATAGAGTCCCCTACAGGTTTCTCTATACAGTCCCCCTACAGGTTTCTCTATAGAGTCCCCCCCTACAGGTTTCTCTATAGATTCCCCCCTACAGGTTTCTCTATAGAGCCCCCCCTACAGGTTCGTCTATAGAGTCCCCATACAGGTTTCTCTATAGAGTCCCCCTACAGGTTTCTCTATAGAGCCCTCCTACAGGTTTCTCTATAGAGCCCCCTACTGTTTTCTCTATAGAGTCCCCCTACAGGTTTCTCTATAGAGCCCCCCACAGTTTTTCTCTATAGAGTCCCCCTACAGGTTTCTCTATAGAGCCCCCCTACAGGTTTCTCTATAGAGTCCCCCTACAGGTTTCTCTATAGAGTCCCCCTACAGGTTTCTCTATAGAGCTCCCCTACAGGTTTCTCTACAGAGATCCCCCTACAGGTTTCTCTATAGATTCCCCCCTACAGGTTTCTCTATAGAGTCCCCCTACAGGTTTCTCTATAGAGTCCCCCTACAGGTTCCTCTATAGAGTCCCCCTACAGGTTCCTCTATAGAGTCCCCCTACAGGTTTCTCTATAGAGTCCCCCTACAGGTTCCTCTATAGAGTCCCCCTACAGGTTTCTCTATAGAGTCCCCCTACAGGTAGCCTCTCTATAGAGCCCCCTACAGGTTTCTCTATAGAGTCCCCCTACAAGGTTTCTATAGAGCCCTCCTACAGGTTCCTGTATAGAGCTCCCCTACAGGGTCTCTGTATAGAGCTCCCCCCACAGGTTTTCTCTATAGAGCCCCCCCAGGTTTCTCTATAGAGCCCCCCCTACAGGTTCTCTATAGGAGCCCCCCTCACAGGTTTCTCTATAGAGCCCCCTACAGGTGTGCTTTCTACAGGTTTCTCTATCGAGTCCCCCTACAGGTTTCTCTATAGAGCTCCCCCTACAGGTTTCTCTATAGAGCCCCCCTACAGGTTTCTCTATAGAGTCCCCCTACAGGTTTCTCTATAGAGCCCTCCTACAGGTTTCTCTATAGAGCTCCCCCTACAGGTTTCTCTATAGAGCTCCCCCGACAGGTTTCTCATAGAGCTCCCCCGACAGGTTTCTCTATAGAGCCCCCCTACAGGTTTCTCTATAGAGCTCCCCCTACAGGTTTCTCTATAGAGCTCCCCTACAGGTTTCTCTATAGAGCTCCCCCCACAGGTTTCTCATAGAGCTCCCCCGACAGGTTTCTCTATAGAGCCCCCCACAGGTTTCTCTATAGAGCTCCCCTACAGGTTTCTCTATAGAGCCCCCTACAGGTTTCTCTATAGAGCCCCTACAGGTTTCTCTATAGAGCCCCACCTACAGGTTTCTCATAGAGCTCCCCCTACAGGTTTCTCTATAGAGTCCCCCTACAGGTTTCTCATAGAGCCCCACTAGTGTTTCTCTATAGAGCCCCCCTACAGGTTTCTCTATAGAGCCCCTCCTACAGGTTTCCTGTATAGAGCTCCCCCTACAGGTTCTCTGTGAGACAGAGCTCCCCTAAATAGTGTCTCTATAGAGCCCCCTACAGGTGTTCTCTATAGAGCCCCCCACAGGTTCTCTATAGAGCCCCCCCTACAGTTTCTCTATAGAGCCCCCCACAGGAGTCTCTACAGGTTTCTATCGAGTCCCCCCACAGGTTTCTCTATAGAGCTCCCCACAGGTTTCTCTGCCCCCTCCCCCCCACAGGTTCTCTATAGAGTCCCCCTGAGGTTTCTCTATAGAGCCCCCCCCACAGGTTCTCTCTATAGAGCCCCTGGGGGGGTTCTCTATAGAGCTCCCCCGACAGGTTTCTCATAGAGCTCCCCCGACAGGTTTCTCTATAGAGCCCCCCTACAGGTTCTCTCTATAGAGGGGCCCCCCTACAGGTTTCTCTATAGAGCCCCCCAATGGTTCTCTATAGAGCCCCCCCTACAGGTTTCTCTATAGAGCCCCACCTACAGGTTTCTCATAGCCCCCTACAGGTTTCCTCTATAGAGCCCCCTCCCAGGTTTCCCTCATAGAGCCCCCTACAGGTTCTCTATAGTCCCCCCCCCCCCCCCTCCCCCAACCCCCCCCCCCCCCCTCCACCCCCCTCCCCCCACTCACCCACCACCCCACCCACCAGCCCCTCTTTCCCTCTCTCCACCCCCCCCCCACCCCCCCCCCTACAAGCCCCCCCCCCACATCCCACACCCAGACCCCCCCATAGCCCCCCCACTGCCCCTCTCCCCCCACAGTGCTCTCCCACACTGCCCCTACCCCCCCTCCCGCCCCCACACCCCCCCCACACCCCCTTACTAAGAGCCCCAAACCCCGACCCAGCCCCCCAAGTCCCCCCAATCAACTTGAGGCCCCCCCCCCCCCCCCAGTCCCCCCCCCCCCACATTCACCCCTCCACACCCCACCCCCCTACAACCCACTCCCCCCCCCCACAGCCCCAACCCCCCCCCCCCCCCCCCTACAGACCCCCACGCCCCCCCCACTCCCACACCCTCCCCCTTGACCCCCGCCCACCCCCCCGCCCCCACCCCCCCGGCCCCCCCTCGCCCCAACCCCCCCCCTCCCCCCCTCTCCCCCCCCCACCCCCCCCCCAACACCCCCCCCCTCCGCCCCCCCCAAGCCCCCCCCCCCGAGCCCCTCGGGGAGCCCCCCCCAGCCCCCCCCTCCCCCCTCCCCACCCCCCCACCACTAACCCCAGACTCCCCCCCCCCCCCCCAGCCCCCCCGGGCCCCCCCCCAATCCCCTCCCCTCCACCCCCCCCCCCCCCCCCCTCCCCCGTCCCCCTCCCGCCCTCCGCCCCCTCCCCCCCTCCCCCCCCACCCCATACTCCGGACTCCCCCCCCCCACTCCCCCCCCAGGCACCCCACCCCCCACCTCTCAACCCCCACCCTATGCCCCCCACACCAACCCCCCCCACTTAGAGCCCCCCTACAGCCTACAACCCCCCCACACTAAGATCCCCACAGGCCTATAGAGTCCCCCCTCACAGGCTCTCTTATGCTCCCCACAGTCCTCCCTACAGACCCCCACAGGTTTCCCACAGATTCCCCTAAGTCTCTTCTTATAGAGTCCCCAAAGGTTCTATACCCCCAAACTCTATAGACCCCCCACAGGCCCCATAGACTCCCACAGGTCCCTATAGGTCCCCTTACAGGTTTCCCTCTATACCCCTACAGCCATAGACCCCCCACAGTCCCCTATAGAGCTCCCCACAGATATAACCCCCACACTCCCTAGACCCAAGCCCCTCTATAGAGTCCCCCCCACATCTGTGACCCCACAGCTTCCTCTAAGACCCCCCACATTTCATAGTCCCCACACAGCCCCTCCATAGCTCCCCAGGAGCTACCCCCAACTCCCCCTCTCATGAGCCCCCCCCACATTCCCTATAGACCCCCGCTCATAAAGCCCCCCACAGCCCTCATAACCCCAACTTATAGAGCCCCACAGCATAGAGCTCCCCCACAGCTCCCTATAGAGCCCCCACAGTCCTATAGCCCCAATCACTCTAGGCCCCTCTACAGTTTATAGGCTCCCCCCAAATCTCTCTACAGACCCCCACAGTTCCTAGCCCCCCCACAGTCTATACCCCCACAGTTTAGGCCCCCACAGTTTCCCTACAGGCCCCCTACAGTTTCCTATACAGCCTCCCCTACAGTTTCTCTCATACCCCCATCTCTATACCCCGGTCCCTCTTATAGACCCCCTACAGTCCCACACATCCCCCCTACAGTTTCCCTCCTATAGAGCTCCCCAGGTATAGAGCCCCCCACAGGTTCTCATAGAGCCCCCCCACAGGCCATAGAGCCCCCACAGACCCTATAAGCCCCCTCACAGGTTTCTATAGAGCCCCCCCCACAGGTTTCCCTATAGAGCCCCCTTACAGGTCTCTCATAGAGCTCCCCCCACAGGTTCTCTATAGAGTCCCCCACAGGTTTCCCTCATAGAGCCCTACAGTTTCCCTCTCTATAGACTCCCCACAGGTTTCCCATAGAGCCCCACATTCCCTCTCTATAGAGCCCTCCTAGAGGCCTCATAGAGCCCCCCACAGTTATAACCCCAACGGCCCAAGAAGGGGGAGACCCAACTCTCTATAGAGCCCCCCAATCCTCTATAGAGCCCCCTGTCTATAGGCTCCCCCAAGCTCCATAGAGTCCCCCACAGGTCTATAGAGCCCCATATAAGTCAATATAGACCCCCCAAGTATAGAGCCATGTCTAGAGCCCAAGGCTATAGAGCCCCACAGGTTCTGTAGAGCCCCACAGTATAGGCCCCCTACAGAAGACCCCAAGTTATAGAGCCCCCACAGGTTTCTCTATAGAGCCCCCCCTACAGCTCTCTATAGAGCCCCCTACAGGTCTCATAGAGCCATAGTTATGGTTAGTAGTGTGAGGATGCTTTTATAAAATAGGTAACGAAGAAACCACCAGACTTACTGTCACACAGTAGAGGAATTACCTGTGATAGTACAGAGAAGCTCTCACAGGCAGTTTGGACTTCCATTAGCTGTTTAGGTTTAATGACTCACGTTAACTAGCATGTTAGTGATCGTAGTAATTAGCCTGTGTCTATGTATCTCCTTACATATACCCCACGCCTCGTCTCTGTAAGATGGGAATGATTGAGATTTCTCTTGGCACAGCTACCAGAAGACTTCTCACACTTTCAGACAGGTGCTCACGCCACACCCACGCCTTCAAGCTCAGTTGGAGGCTTCTAATATCCTTCACTGGTCTCCGGCCCAGAGACACGGCCTGTTGGTCCATTCTTATAAATGCTCTATGGCCTAAACCTCCGCTTTGTCTCAGTTTACGGAGAAAATGTGTAAACTGAAGATTTCAAAAATCTCCACTCTGGATGGAGTTTTTAGAAAGACTGTTTCTGAGGAGAATTCCTCCGCTTGGTAATAAGGACACAAACGAAGGAAATGTCTCCGCTTTGTAAAATAACCATGTACATGTAAACAGGGTCTCAAAATGTTCCACATTTTCTTAACCTCTGGGTCTCTGTGGTGGTGTGTGTTGAGCAGAGCTGAGGAAGGCAGAGGAGCTGAAGACCAACGAGGGTGTGGCAGGAAGACGAAGTCAAGCTCAGAGCTGGAGGGTGAGGGAGGCACACAGACAGAACAGCGAAGCTGAAGAGGACAAATATGAGGAGGAGGAGGAGGGAGGAAGAGGGAGGAGGAGGAAGAGGAGGGAGGGAGAACACATGCAGGACAACGCCACGCACCACATGCAGGTATTTACACCTCGTGTGTGTTTGTGTGTGCGAGTGTGATCTGGTGCAAATGATCTTTGTAAATAGTGAGGACTCTGTCAGTTTACTGTCTGGGTAGTCCATACTCAGAGCTTCCAAATGGGGTACGTGGTCTAGGGTAGGGGTGTCAAACTCATTTTCCCCAGAGGGACACACTGGAAAAATGAGAATCCCATCAAGGGCCAGACACAGAGATTATTGTTGTTTGTTTAAGAGAAAAGTCAAATATTTTTAGCCATTTTGGGCCTCATAAAGCCCGGCAAAAAGTTTACAAAAAAGATCCTCAGCCAGCATACAAATACGCTTGAATAAAGTACGCAAAAACGCTGGAAAAGGTCAAAAGCAAATTGTCATCAAAATTGTCTGATAAAGTGACAAAACATCAGAAAGTGACAAAACATCATGAAAAGCGCCAAAACTTCAGAAAATGTGGCAAAAACATTGAGCAAAGCGGCCCAAATCGTTAAAACAAAGTGCCTAAGCATTGAAAAAGGCATAAACCGCCCAAAAAGGCAAAAAATGTCAAAAAATAAAATAAAAGCACCATAAACTAGGTGGGCCTAAATTTATTGGTGAGCCTAAATTAGGTCAAATCCGCGGCCGATCAAACCCTCCAGAGTAGGGCTGGATTTGGGCCGCCATGGTCTTGAGTTTGACACATATGCCCTAGGGGTACTCTGAGGACTGTAGGGGGTAATGCGGTCCCCCTAGGGGTCCTCTGAGACCGTAGTACGGTCCTGTGGTCCTGAGGACTGACTGCAGGGTAATGGTCCCCTTAGGGGTACCTTGCCGGCCCACGAAAGTTAATAGATTCGTCAATGCTGGCGAAGTTCCCGCAGCCGGGGAGGGGGGACCAAGACACCGCGGAAGACTCTATACCATTTACACACTCATACCGACACACACCAGACTCACACACACTGGCCACGGTTACATTCAGCAGCCTGGTGCTGGCCCTCGTGACAGCCTACCTACCATGTAGCAACATTTAACTTAACATAAACGCCAAG